>NC_142820.1:11423979-11631062 GCF_057945365.1 Rhopilema esculentum
TCATAGCGCTAATTGTAGTTTCTTTTAAATCTGAATTCCGTTCATAACAGGAATGTTAATCATATTTTTTATGAAATTTATACAATTATACAACTCTCAATGTTAATTTTATGACATTTTCAATGCTCGATGTGTGACAATACTAACCCTGAAAAACTTTATCAAATTATGAACAAGTATTTCCTAAAAAACTTTCCGTTTTTTGCTGATTCATTTAGGCACCTTTTAATTTTTTTAAGGGAATGCTCCCTGGCTTTGCTTGCTGATTACAAAATTGATGATAGGCCCTTTCAACTACTTTGTTCAACCTTCAGACAAGGTATCTTGCAGAAAGATGAAGCTGTATGAAGTAACTCGAATATGCATTGTCACTAAATATTATGTTAATTTGCATTTACTTTTTTGAGTGAAGATCTAGATGAAAAGGGAAAATTAATAGGCAAATTTGTAGGAGCATAAAAGGCATTGCTCAAATGCTTGAATGGATTTCAATGTGTCACTTGTTTAAGGTTAAGAATTACTGTAAAGAAAATGAAATGCTTCTTATGTTAATTTAAAAAGAGGGATGTAATTTCAGTCTTCTCAAGCATTTAAGCAGCAGCAATTTGCAAGCACAATAACATATCGTTAATTGATAATGCTTTCCAGAACACATATTAATTATTTTGCTATCTTCTATTATAGTACTGGATAATAATTCTTGTTTTAGATTAATTTACTTCCTTGGTGCAATGCTTGCAAAGCTGAAGAAATAAGCTGCGGAATTTGATTGCAAAAATGAAATTATCTTTGAAGTTTAATCCACCTGAAACTTACTTCAAAATACGTGATTAAGATAAGTAGTAGACAAGAAACACGGAAAATATTAACAATCAATTCATTCATTTATATCCTGAAGAGTGTCGGAATAAATACTTCAGCATGCCATTTTTCCGTTATTTCATGTCATCTGTTACTTCAGTTATGATTTTTTATATTACAAAAAATGAGTCACAATAAAGAATATAGTATTATGGATAAGAACGTTTCAGCACACAATAATGATAAAACATTGCATAATTGGAAGTTTCTTAAGAGAGTGCTCTCTTAGTACGCGAACTTATAATAGAAAAAAAAGACTCTCCTTATCTAATTAAAGAAACGCGACTGCTATGATGATTGACATGAATATACAGGTAAAAGTGAGATACGACGAGCATAAATTTTTAAATATCTTCAATGAAAATATGAAAAGCATAATCAAAGAGAAAATTGATATGTAGGCGAGCCAACAAATAGAAAGTTCCACCTCTATTTTAAAAACTACAAAGTTGCATGTAAAGCAGTAAGCTATGTTGAGAAAACATTAATCAAACAGGTTATTGTTTAGAAACGTTAATTCATCATATGGCGAGTCCAGATGTTCTCAATCACAAAGATTCTTGATGATGATATGTACTTCAGAAGCTAGGTAGCAAAAAATGCCAAAAAAAATTTTTTATAGGCTTCTTAAACGAATATTTTAATGATGAGTTTCTTACGTCAGTTGGTAGGTAATGCAATACTTTTGCCACCATATCTTCTGTGGACCCCAAACAATATCATAGAGTATCAATTTTGGCAAATAAAAACCACCTCAAATTAATGTCTTTGTTTATGTTGGTAAATAGATAAATTGGAGAAGAAAAAATTACGAAAAATGTTGGTGCAAACTTTTTGTTGGATTCATGAACAAGCATCGACAATCTTTTTTATGGAATACCAAGCCTCAATAATAGGATGAAATTGAGCTAGATAAGTTTAATACGATATAGCTTTTACAGATTTTTGTCATATAGCTATTTTTCAAACATATGAGTCAATAATTGGTTCAAAAGCGATTATTCCATATTGTAGAACACTTTATTGCAAATGGTTAGGTTTTTTGCTACAAGTAGGTTATTGGCCTTTCAGAAATTGCCAACTTTTCAAGAAAATGATACTTCCAAGCTAGATACTTCGCTAACAGAAGTCTTAAAAGCTTAGTTTGTTTTAGAAATGTGCTTATTACCAAATTTGATCATTTGATCAAATTTGACATGAGGATGATGGAGTGAAAACTGCAAAGTTAGAAAATTCTTTAGTTAAATTTGTTTTTATCAATAGAAAGTTTATTTGTAGCAAGCCAACGATTTACAAATCTGAGTGTTTTAATAGATTATTTGCAACTTTGTGAAAAGCTTTGGAAAAGTAGTTAATACTTGCTGTAACAGCAAAATGGAGGTATTTCAAGTGTTTTGAAACACCTTGGAAAAATCGTTGATAGTAGAAGAAGAAATTTATTTTCAAATTCTGAAATGAAATGAAGAAATGGATCAAATTCTGATCCTTGAGAAGCATCACATTTGGCTTGAATTGAATCCTTTTCATTCATTAAAACTATTTATTTCTATCTTTTTACTTCTATCGATCAATTTATATCTATTTATTTATTTCTATCTGTCAGTTTATTTCTGTCTATTAATTTCTATCGATAAGATTAAGTGCATTGCGTCTAACGATCTAATGGTCAAGGTTTAGAAGCAGAATGTTATGATTCACAGTTTCAAAAGCCTTTTGCATAGCCTTAAATATACCATACACATATATTCTATTGTAAATTCTTGGACGCCAAAATCAAAGACAGAAACAGTGTTTTATTAGTTGTCTTTTATAAAATATTTTGTGCCTTCTAATCCAACTCTGTGTCGAACATCTAATTATCAAAATTTATGTACAAATAAAACATTTTAGTAATTTGGTGTATAGAACAGGGCGGTTCTTATTTGCTACAAAATGAATATTCATATACTTTCAAAGTTCATACAACTCCATTGGCATCACTATCAACATTGGCTGTCCATACCACGAGAGAGTTCATAGTCTTAACAAACTCCTTAAGTTTTTCCTATCTTGTGCTACTTTAATTCTTGTGATAAATGCTAAGTTCTGATGATCATCTTCTTGTCATAGCTTGGGCCTAAGCACCCTCTTTTCGTGTCAACGCAGCGGTCCTCTTTGTCTACTTTTTCATTCTGTGATAGCTTGCTTATTTGCCACTCATGCTTTTCCAAGTTTTATACAGCGTCAACAACATCGATGTGTGATCTTAAACATCATTTGTCCAGCTGCCCAGGCTTGTGATGTTGAGCTTCCCGTGCTTCTCTGTGTGACAGCCAGTTGTTGCCAGTGTCCATGTTTAAACGCCATATGTTATTGTTGTAGGTATTGCTCTATCTATTATTCTTTTCTCCAAACTTTAAAGCAATGACTCTTCCACACGAAATGATAATAGCACACAAATCATTGTCATTCTACTGTCAATTTTTTTGTTTCTCTCGGTTTTGCATATTCTTAGCTGACCAAGGAAAGCATATTCATTTACATTCATTTTTATAAGAAACAGTAAATTGAAGTCCAGACTGGTTTTTCTTAATTTTTCCAAATAGTTTGAGGCTTTATTGCTCTTCTAAACTTTTCTTTAAATAATTGGGATGTAAAAAATGCAGTTGTTAGCTGTGTTTCTCAAGGGAAATGTACAGGTCTAACTTGCCGATAAAATGAGTGAGATATTCTTTTTTTGCAATGAAAAAGCATCCTAAGATCGTGAAAATTTTTCGTTTTTGTGGTTTAAATTTTTGGAAGATTTCATAAATTTGTTCCTCCAAAGTTTTGAGGCTCGTATTCTTATAAAGTGATCTTTAAAAAAGGACTGTACTTATTTTATGACCTCACTCTCTCTCTTGTCCAAAGTAATTTGGCTCACTAAAAATTTAAGTCATGATATTCGCCTAGAATTGAAAATTATTTAGCAAGCATTAGGAACAGTTGTTTTCTTAATAAAAAACACCAAAGCATTTCATTAGCAACTTAATTAGCAAAAATTAGCAAATTGTTTACTCTTTCAGGTTAAAATGGGTCGAATAACAATTTAATCAGAGCGATTAAAGCAATTTGAAGTAGATCCAAATATCTTTCATCCAAAATAATTTTATGACTAGATATAAATTTTCTGCATTTTCCTAAGTGGTAAAACTCTGAGAAATCAATGTCTCGGACAGAAATCAATTTATCATGACATGTTTCTGTAGAACGGATAAATAAGAATTAACCATTGAATTATGGTATGATATTATGTAATATTATTCAATACTTTTTAATTCATATTATCTAAGAACGCACTACAGAACCTTGATGGCCACGATGTTTTTATCTTCATATTAGCACGTTAGTGAAATCCTTCATATCACATTTCTAAACTAACAAAGATATTGATATTGATATAAATATCAAAGCATGAGAAAACTATAGTATCATATTTCTAGCACTTTTATATTTTTGCAAGTCTTTTTGATGACTTTGAGTCGGTATCGATATTAAAAATAAATATAAAGTCATAAAATACATGTATCGTTTATCAGAGCGTTACTCTCCAGATTTAGTTCTCAAACTCAAATACTCGACATCTTGTGCCAATACCGCTATTGAATATTGTTGGTATTTGATTGTTTGTTTGTTCATTTTCTTTTTTTAGCTTAATCCTATTATTCAAAAAGAATATCTTGCTAAAAGTAAAATGTTTTCATAGATACCTACTGTTCTTCTTTACCGAAATCTTAATTTTCCTTTTTAAAAATTTCTTTAGTTTATTTACATAGGTTTAAATATTTGAAATAACAAATGCACATCAAATTGATTCGTAGGTCACTAGACCAGATTCTTTAATAAATACCATTTTCTTATTTAAAAAATTTTCTCGAACATTACTTCAAAAAATCCACCATCATTTATCTTTGGTAAATTTCTGTTGAAATTTGCTCGTTCTCTGACCTTTAGTTATTAATAAGCTCGCACTCATTATTATCTAAATGTTTTCCCTTTATTAAGCCGCTCGCTATTTCTGTCACTATATTAAAGCAAAAAATCACAGAGTTAAAAGGATACAGCTTTTTTTCAATTTGTAATTTTGTCTTTAGCTGAATAAACGCCCACGTAAATTTCTTGATTTTGCTTAAAGCAAGCGTTCTTCTTTGAGACCTGGTATATATTTTATGAATTATGTCAAAAGGCTGTCATCCGACCATTTAGATCATGGTAAATGTTTCTAAAATTTGATGTTCAATTAAAATCTTTAGCCTTCTTCATAGTCTTAACATTTCTTCATAACTTCTTCATAGTGCAGTTTTTTAGATTTCAAATGGATTTTAGGTATTCTAGCTCATTGACATTGGTTTGCCAAATTTTAAACGTTTTTTCTTCAACCTTTTTGTCACGTCACTTATTGTGTTTAATATAATATCCAGATGTTGGAAAAATACAGAAAATATAGCAAAACAGGAAATTTGTGGTGAACTCAACAGAATACATTAAACAATTATAAATTTGAATAAAGCATGTACAGATAATTCTCAGAAAGATAAATTCGTCATTCGATAAGGTGCTTTTGATCTAATTTATTAAAATGTAACAAGTTCTTAGTTAATCATTCACTCGTGCTAGTGTTAATATTATCAGTTTAGTTATTCCGGGTTTCCTTATAAAACTTCCACAAAGCAAGATTCTGTAGCTTTGAGATAACGCACTTATCAATACAGATTTTCTTGATCAAGACCGTTCACTAATTAGATGCTACTGTAGACTAAAATTGTGTCCATTTTCATTACCTGGACCCTAAGTGGTTAATAGCACTTTGGCTGCTGACAAGGTAAGCTTGTCTAAATAGCTATATTAACCTACGTCACATAATCTATAATTAGAAATTATGGTCTATAAACACTTGGAAGGGTTTCAGTTCAGCGATGCAGATAATACTACTAGGAATTGACATTGAATCTGACTGGTCAAAATTAGAATTGGTGCTTAGTAGCAACCAATCGAGATAGGTACCAAGATGTCACCATATTCAAGCAGAATTACTACCAATTTTTTATTATTAAGTCATTTGCTGGTACCAGAGTCAAGTTTTACAGAAGAAAATGTTCGACTGTCTGAGCATTAATATAATTATACATTTTAGACAAAAGCTATTATTTATAATTTTGTCCAATAATAAATAGAGCGAAGCCCAATTTGCGAAAGTAGTTCAAAACGGCAATTTAAATCTCAGAACTAACTGCGTTGTGTAGTAGAACAAACTTTATTTATTTATCTTTTATCGTTTTATTTGATTTCCAATTTTCTTTTCTTATACCTAGTTCCAACCGTTCTCCTTGCAAGCAGCATGTAATTTTCATTGTATGTAGCATCCAAAAGTTTTTTGTTTTTTACTGTGTAAAAGCAAATGCAAAATTTATACAAATGATGACCTACAACTCTCCTGCTTTTGGGACGGTTGGTCTCAAACTCATGACGACTTTAAAAATAATCTAAATCCTTGAAAGACACGTACGTGTGGCTTGAAAGTTTCTTTCCGAATTAATTCATGCATATTCATATGAGGAATACAAAGATAATGTTGCTAATTAAAAACGATATCAAGAATGACGCCTGTTGACCTAGCCTTGTTCAGTTTTAATTGGTCCTGATTAAATTGGTTTTTAGTTTTGCACAGGGCCTAGACGTTATCTAGATTCTTAATTCTAAGCTTGTTATAAACAGTTCAAGCAAGGCCCAATTCAAAAGCCCGTGGCTTAACTGTTAAAAGATAGAATTAGGTGATAGGCCCATTCTGAGCGGTTTTATTTCTAGCCATGACCCAGGTATAATGTATTTTCTGAAAATCAGGCATGCCAGACAGGGATGCCATACAATCTGCATTGATTGAAACGCACGTGTCAATTGCATATGCTTGTCCCCTATTTTGCATTGTTATGGCAAAGCATTTAATTTCATATTTTCTTAAAGTACCAGTACCTTATCCTTCAATTTTTTCTTTGTGGGAGCGTTAGGAGAGACCTGGAGAATGAGTACTGCCCTCTCAAATATAATAGCTATGAAAAAAATGTGTAATATGCTTTCAAATCTGTAAAATGGAAGCAATTGGACATTTTGTGTGTCATTGATCCGTTGGAGGGGACCGTAGATTTTTATGAAAAGAAGAGGATCTTTTGGCTTACCGAGAGAAGGTTTCTTTAGACCACGCTCTTTTGAAAGCCTGAAATCATACTTTTTTATAAATTGATGATAAAGTCATTTCAAAGCAGTTGCTCTTATAATATTTTATCCTTAAAAACTGGCATGAAGTTAACTAAGGGAAGTTTCACTTGAAATGTTGTTTTTTAGGAATAGGGGAGGTTGTAGATTCACTCATGGATGGCACATCTATGTGAATTATTTCTCTTTCAATGCTTTAGCAAAACCTTTCCACCAGTTACTTTATAACAAATAGTGATGCATAGCTGCAGTTTCTTATAAGTATAAAATCACCATATCAAAAACAACATTTCCGATTTTTAGGTTAGAGCCACGATGGGACAGACATCTGTAAAATAAGCCTTTTTTACTTTGCAAGCAGCCCGTTTTAATTTTTCGAGCACATTTCAGCTTGATATTACTCGCGCATTATTCAAATTTGTATCATCTGTTTTTAGATGAAGGGTCTTTAGTGGTGGACATGTGCAAATCTGCGGTGACGTTATTTTTTGCCAAAGCATGAGCATGTCGAATTTGCTAAAAATCCTGTCGCTCTAATTTTTAGATGCCTTCTGCACCTCATTTAAATCATTTTAAGCTTCAATTGACACTATCTTTCCTCCATTTCTCCACAGTGGTCATATTTGAACTCTTACTTTCAAATGTTCAAATGTTGTGTCTTATTTTATGACCATTTGCAAATGGTTGTTAAATATTTTGATATCAGCTATACATTCTTAAAAATTTGAATGAAATCATATGCCCACATGTTCTTTGCTACAGTGAACCCTTTTAAAAGTTATCTTTTAGAGGATATACTGTATTTTTGATCATATTTTGCAGAACACTTTTACCAAAATAAATTATTCACCACACTATTGATTAAACTTCATAGTGCCAAATATTTTCTCTAAATGCTAACTTGAGGCGAAATGAATCAAAATTTATGATGTTATTCATAGATGTTATTTTGCAGAATATGTTTTAACTAATTGAAACGTTTCCCAAAATAATGTTTCACGGAATACTTCAATTGTATGATAAATTAGGATGGAAAAACATCTCTAAAAATATTTATCTTAAAATCAGCAAAACCTCAAAGATATTACAAAATTATTACATACAGAAAAATGCCAAGCCATTGATTAAAAACAGACATTACTCTTTTTCACTTACTTTTAAAAAGGGTTTATAGAAGGCAAAGTAAGCCATAGCTACTTATAAAAATCTCAAACGTTTATATTCTAGATTTATATCATGAATCATAGGTTTGAAACTTGTAGATGTGGAACTTCAGGTAAAGAATTGGTACGCGATCTTTCAGAGAAAAATTTGCCAGTGAATAACCGCGTTGCGTGAGAAATTCAAGGTGGTTAATCGTAGACTTCTGATTCAGGGCCTTGGGTTCCGGTCAGGGCAAGCGACTGCAGGAAATGACAAAAAAAGAAGAAATGTATTTAAAGCTAATCTGGAGGGCGTGATCGCAAAAATTTACTGCTCTCTCTGCTCGCAGGAGGCTTTGTCTTTCGGTTTTGCCCCAGGACCCCCGAAACCATGCCATGTCACAAACAAACATTCACTAAACGTGAGTAGTGTTACTAGCCCTCGGGAACGACGAGGCACAGGAATCACGAGGTCTGATCACATTAAGAGCAACGACAAAGAATACGTTCGATAAGCAGAACTTCCCAGCTTTCTAAAACTTATGTCAACAAATATAAGTATCAATTCAAATACAAATATATGATCTTTATATTCATGCATATGCAACTCTTTTAATGCGAGTTGTAAATAGGGTGTAAAGCCTTTTTAGGTTCAAATAAAAAAATTGACAAGATATGATGATATAGCAGAAACTTAGTAAGACATTACATAAAGGCGATATCAAAAAATATCTCAAAAACGGTTCATTGTTTGTCAAGCTTTCAAAATTTACAGTAATCTTTAATTGTAAATTTGATGCCGCTTTTGCGGGAAAGCACTGCAGTCAAGTATTTTCTCGATAGCTGCAATAGTTTAAAGAGAAATGATATTACCCTAATTAAGATGAAAAATACCACTGCAGAAAAACTTCTGTGACAACAAGTTGAAAAATATTGGAAATTTGAAACTCTTTTCTGGAGGTTTTTTCAGCATTCCAATGAAATTCCATTATTTTCGCACATACTTGACTATACAGTGACAAATATTTCAAAAGCCGGGTTTGATTTAAAACATTCTAAATAAAAAGTGGTACCCGTTCTACTCATAAATTGAATTTTTGAAGATATGGCACTATGTGAATATTGTAAATTTTCAGTCACATTTCTTATATTCTAATATTTCCTGATGGATATACAATCATTAGAATTCTTTAAAACTTAAACTTAAAAAAGTTAGGCCACATCAAATACCAAAGTCTAAAGAAAAAAATAAAAAAAAATCGTAAAGAAACCAGTAACAGATAAATAAGTACGGTTGCAGTGCAGTTTGATTTCACAGGGTAAAAATTCATAGGGTAAAATATCAACATTGGATAAATACTATCTTAGTCACGGAACTGCTGCCCTGTTGCTTAACTTATTTATTTGTTTTATTTGTTGTTAACTTGTTGTGTGTTTTGTTTGTTTGTTTGTTTGTTTGTTTGTTTTTGTTTTTGTTTACATCAACAGAGCCTTCAGTATTGAAGTAGTTGATTAGTTAGTAGTTAATTCGTAGAAGAAGAAGTAGACTATGTTAGTCATTAAAGAGTCCGCTAATGTTATTTTTGTTCGGCACAAATACATTTTATCAAGATGGTTGTAAAGGTTCATCTTTAGCTGTCATAGGTTCTAAAAGAATTTCAGGATTTTTATTTTTTCATGAAATAAAATGTTTGAATTTCTTAATTCACCATGTTTTTTGCACTATACTTAAATTCATCCATCTGATGTAAAAAGTAGATAAAATTTTTTATTTCTTCTGTCTTCAGATTGAATATCTGCATATTCAAGTTCCACAACTGATTCACTGTATTTTCTGGTATATTCACTCAGTATTGCGTAACCTCGCGGGTCGGCAAAAAACAATTCAATGTAATGCATAACGACTGATATGATGCCATGAAATCCTGGGAATTACTGTTATTTTCTTCACTGCATTCAAAATTTTAGCAAATGGCCTATTTCTAGCATTTCTTTTCATGTTTAATTTAAGGTATTGAATGGAATAAAATCTTCTTATTCCCATGTTTTTAATTTTAATTCATAAATTGTATGTTCACATGTGAGATTTTATTCTATTGTGTTCCATATTCTGATGCCAAATACGGATTCTGGTGTCTGCACAATTCACATACCAAATATGAATCAATTTTCTGCATTATTGTTACTTCATATTTGATTTTATATTTCTGCGTTACTTAATTTAAGTATTTATTTCATCTCTGCAAGTTAACTTAGGAATTTGATTTCAGGAAAGGTGCGTTATAAAGTACTTCAACGGTTGCTGAATAAACACTGTTCAACATTGATTGTCAAGGCAAAGTCCACTCTAGAAAAATTCTTGATAAAGAAATACTTCAAATTGTTTCAATTTTATGAAAACCAATATAAATTAAGCCACTGCGGTTTCACTGATATAGGCTCACTTTGGTTTTTGATTCTTTTTTCTATGCTTCCTCTCTGATGAAAAACAATCAAATGTACTGATTTTCTGCGCTCCCCAGCGGTAAACTTTGCAAGAAACATTGCGCGCCTGTACAGTAACAATAAATTGAAAACTTTTACCTGACAAAGTCAGGTCTTCAACCCGAACAGCTGTAGTTTCGCGTTGTTTTGAACAAACCCTGTTCTCTTTGCTGATTATTTCACAAATCAGACGCAACTTTCACATCATGTCTGTTTTTGCCTTTATTTTTCTTGAGCGGCCGTCAAACCAACACGACTTATCATAATTTAGCTGCCAAATTCAGTGATTTTCATCTTAACTGTTTGATTATCGGAGTATTACTGAGAACGCTTTGTTAGAATAGAAGTTTAAGCCTGTCGGCTTCTTTTCATTCCTACAATTGAGGAATGGTGATAAGAGGAGTATGCTATAGAAACGAGCTGCGGTGCGACAGTAACAGTCACACCGATCCATCTTGCTTAAATCTTTAAATAGATGGCACTGAGATTGGGCGAGATAAAATATATTTTATTATTAAACAAAGCAAAACAGGTTGATTTAAATGCATAATTCATCGAGATCTGGAAAAAGTGGAAACTCTTGGACTGAAAATCCTAAAGTTGTGCAGAGATGTAATTAATAATTGAATAAAACTCCATCGGTATGAATATCTCTGCTTTGCACACTGATTTTCTCTGTTAGACACGATAGGCAAGCCCTGATTTGTGCAATTTATACACTCATAAGTCATACACAACACACGATATACGCTTTCCTTGAGGCATTCATTTTGTATGCCTTTGCTGACTGAATGTCATCATCATGTAATGTAATAAATGATAAGTTTTTGTCTTGTTCAGGCTTCTGCTGTGCCAATTTTTCAAAAGATATTTTCTTGATAAAAATAAGTAGACTTGTTGTTTTTTACATCGATGGTGCATTATCCTTTTTTTCAATAAACGCGGGTCAACTCATGTGATTAAATGCTAGTACACTAATCAATCAACATGTTAGATTTAAGATTTTTGCATGATATCATCGAATGCATATACGATAAAATCTTGAATAAAATTTAAGTTAGTTAGATGTTCAAAACGTATCAAAAAGATCACAAGTTTTCCTTGTTATCTCCAAAAAATGCTTTCACATAAAGCTTTCTGATAGTCCATAGTAAAATGAAAACCATTAGCAATAACAAATTGTGAATTATTTTAATTTTGCGGTCAAATCTTTAAGGCGACCTATTTGGGAATAGGTTCAGTGTTCTTATAGGCCATCAGAAGCCCACAACAAAATTACATGTTTCGTTCACACACAAAGAGCTTTCAGAACCTACCTTGAAGCTCTATTCAAAGCGAACTTAAGGCTGGGGACATTTCCTCACTTCTTTAAAAAAGGCGCCCTTCCTGCAAGAAAGGTCACTTCTGGTGGATCTCTCCAAAGCCGTCGATCGCCTAAATCATGAACTACAGTTAGCAAAACTGCATGCTAATGGTTTTAGCAGAACTGCTTTTGGATCAATTCATAGCTATCTCACGAAGAGAAGACAAATAGTCAAAGTCAATGGTTTCTCTAGTACATGGAAAGAGACTTCCTTAGGTGTGCCCAAGGCTCAGTATTAGGGCCCCTTCTTTTTAATATTTGTATCAATGACATGTTTCTTCCGATGAGGGGAATAGAATTATGCAATAAAACAGACGGTACTACTTTAGACAATTGTAAATGTAAGGTAGAAAATATTTTACAAAGATAAGAGCGAGATGCAAACCTACTAACAATATGGTCCCGAGAGAACTTTTTGAAATTGAATGAAGATAAATGTCACCACATTCTGTTTGGGCCAAACAAAGAAAGAGTTAATATACATATTTGTGAGACTCAGATAGAAGAAAGTGACCCAAAAAAACTATTAGTTGTTGCAAAAAACATGTCCATGCTCTGTAAAACAGCAAGTCAAAAGCTTTATGCTCTTATTCGTATCTCAGTTCTCATGGAGCCGGAGAAGCTAAAGCTGTCGATGAAAACATTCGTTATGTCTCAGTTAGCTACTTTTCGTTGATTTAGATGTTTCACAATAGAAATTTGAACAACAAGATAAATAAAAACAAAAAGAGAATTAAGAATAACATACAAAGACAATGTCTCTAGTTTTGCAAAACCATCAGTAACCAACACTGATATACTAATGTTCGAAAAGTTGTAAATTACTGTAAATTTGTAAATTTGAGTTTATATTTGTATTTGTTTCTACCTAGCATCCGAAGATAGTTTTGAGGACACTGAGAAGCTTATGCTTATCGAGCAGTGTCCTAGTCCTTCCTCTCGATGTGACCACACCTCGTGATTCCTTTGCCTGTAATTACAGAGATCTGGCGACTCTCCCTCACTCTGGGTGAAAGTTTGGTCATGCCAGGGACTCGAACCACGGATCCTTGGGATCGTAGTCAGCGCCTCTAACAACTGAGCCATCTTCATTTAAAAGTTTGAAGAAAATTGTTCTTAAAATGTAGATCGAAAATAACGTGACAGGGAAAATAGCAGATTTGATTGGTTCTTAAACTTATATATGTAAAGTCCGATTGAGAAAACAAAAAGTTTCCGTTTATACAAAAAAGTATAAGCATAATTACTGCATAAGTATTTAATGATTCTTTTGTGATGAGAATAGAACAATCGAATTAGCTTTCCTTTATTTTTCTTTGTGACAAGTTTTTATTTTTTCTAACTTCAGTCATTTCATAAAGCTTTTAATTTTTTATTACATTATTTATTCTTTTAAAAACATAAGCAAGTGCGTTTAGAGAATAAGATTCTATATTTCAGTTTAACTTGTCTTGAGATACGCTGTGCGCCAAGAAATAAAGTAAACAAGTAAATACTTTAGATCTTTTAACACAAATACTTTATTTTCAACACATGCAACAGGAACATTGCTGACCATAATGCAGTAATATTTATACTTAAAATTTTACCGTTTTAATATTTTTCAATATCATGATTATGCTTAAGCATATCATATTGATTGTAATTTCAATTCTTGTTTATTGAAAGCTTATGTCTAAATATGTCTTTTAAATTTTCAACAATTTTTCTCTTCCTCGGCAATATATACCCAGAACCACTTTTATGTTCCCATCAGATGAATATTTTTTTCAAAACAGTATACTTTAAAGAGTCCTTGATATAAAAACAGCCAAATATAATGATGGTGTAAAAATTGTGCCTTTGATTGCAAAAAATTATTATCAAAGTAAAGAATTTAATAGACTTTATATCCCCTAGGTGTATTTACTGTTTTATTTCAAACTAGCTTTGAGATTAAAAAATTCAGTTAAAAACTTACTTCGATTTCAAAAAATTTTAGAATGTCAGAGATTTTATTGCTTCAGCAAAGCTAATTAATTGTTACACAAATCTGCTTTCTTTCTCGTCCAGCAACAAGCACGATGAAAATTGATATTACAAGATGTATATAATATTCGATGTGATATATATGATGTTTTGAGAATTTTGGGCGCCATAATGATGTTATTGGGAATTCATTAACGAAAATTATGAAAAAAATTAATCATAGGTTACTGGTGATCCACAGGTCTAGTGTTCAGTTTGTAACATGTTATTCATAAATTTGTTTAAATACCTTGAAGACATGCAGACAAAACATCATTATGCAAAATACATTTTTATGACATTTTTATGACATTTTTATGACATTTTTATGAACATATAAAAATAGAATTTAAATACTGTTGTTGCTCAAAGATGACAGCTTCTTGAATTCTTTTGAAATTGTATTTCTTAAGCATATTTTGTCTGTACAAAGAAATATTTTCATAGAAAATTGATTGTCACTTTTCTTTTTTTGTGTTCTAAATGAATCATTTTGAGTTTTTTAAAAGATGATTATTGCTTTCGATTTACAGGTAGAATAAACTGGCATTCAGACAAGATATTATGCAATTTTCCAGCTGTTGTCCTAGAACAGACTAAGCATATCCATAAATCATATAAGAAATGTCCTGGCAGGCTCGATTTTTGGAAAATATGATAAATGTCAAAGGCAATTTATGGACAAGCAAAAATTTCAAGGGCGGTTTTCATCTATCTTATTTAAAACTTTTTTAGCGTCCTGTTTTTTCTAATGGCTTTCAAAATCAAATCCAACTTTTTTAAAATTCTAAAACTTGCCATTTTGATAGCGGAAACAGCCATATCTAAGAAAACTTGATATGAAAAATTCTATCAGTGACTACGGAATCCAACAGGAATTAAGGACATGAGACATATATTTAAGTTTGAAAATTTTGTTTGGGGCAATTTATTTTTGAAAGTATGAATAATTGCTTCGATCTAACTATCATTCATTCTATGACTCTGAGCAAATTTTACAAAACTCTTTTCGAAAGAGATAGAAGACTATCCGTTTCTTTTGTGCTTGGTTGAGCAGTATATTGAACTCGCTTGCTGGTCTGTCCCGGATCCAATAAATGTCTCTGGCTCCGAGTCTGGCTCGTTGGTAGACTTCATGAATAGGCAGAAGACCATCTCCGGTATGGAGGACTGACAGGGCCAGACGTTCAAGGCAATAAGATCAACGTAAATCTTATGACTTTAAAGGAACTGCTTGGCCAAGCTTTGCTTGCAAACCTCAAAAAATAGCGTTATAGCATAAATTCAACCATAATGAACTCGAAAAATAATTAGTTGAACACAAAGCTCGACTGATCTGTTATTCAATATTCATTAAATGTGATTTGAGATTGCTTTGATTAAAACACACAGAAGGCCAAGAGCGAAACATGACACAGACAATATAACGAGAAAACTAATTGAGTTTAGTTAACTGAATGATAATGGCCTGCAAGAAATTTGATTACGGTTTATGAAGTTCGACTTTGTGGTTAATGAAATTGAAACTGTAATTGATTGGGACAGTTGAATTCGCCATGATTGATGATTTGATCTACAAATGTGTTCATCCACCTAAAAAGAGCAGGAATATGAACTTTGCTGTTTGTTGAGCGTGGGTATCAGGACAATTTCTCCTCCTGATTATTAAGTTGATCCAATTTCGGACTGAAAATGGCTCGTTTCAACGAGGCTTATACATCATGGCGGGATTTCTTCTTTCGTTCCTTATAAATCATTTATTATCAAATTAACATAGGTTAGTGTTTTTCCTACAAATCTGATCCACGTGCCTCAAGCCTCTCTTGGTCTTTTCTTATGAAGCTGAAAATGTTACGATATTGGAGAATAAAAGATCTTCATTGAAAAAGGTAAATCAATGCAGGTCAACCGAACAGGGAAATCTGAAAGTAGCTTTTCAACTTTCATTGCATTTAAAAAGAATTTATGGTGTATAACGACAGTTGTCATGTTATCTTTTCCAATTAGGTGTCAGCTACTGAAAATGATATTTACTTTACATTAATCAAATAAATATAGTTACCTGTTGCATCTGGTCAATCAATAGTTTAAATGAAATAAATTAGGGTTCGCTCTATCCTATGTTTTTAGGATAATGCGCATTAAAAGTGGTAACACTTTTGAAACGACAGACGCATTCAAATTAAACCAAGAAACAGCTCAATTACAAGAGTACGAGCTGGTACTAGCTTATTTTGTTCAAAAACTTTTGTCTAACAATATTTTTATCTGCTTGACTGGAGAATCAAACTTTTTATTTATTTAAATTTTTTTGGAATGCAAAAAACAAGTTAAAAAAGTGATTTTAAAACGATATATTTCGAAATAGACGTATCTGGTATTGGAGTCGTTAACACTATAATGCGATTCAGTTACACCTTGTGTCGCTTATGAAAAATTTGAGATTAATCTAAGGCTCAAATAAAAAGAAATTTAAGAATATTGAGGCAAGAGAACTCAAGAATATCAACAAAAAATTACATATTCTTATAAATTAAAAAAATGTACAGAGCAGAGGCTAAAGCTGCCACCTCCAAGCCTTTTATGCTTTGTGTGTGAAAGATTCAAAATGAGTGAAAAGATTACCTATTATAATGTCTGCTGTAAAACCGTATCATTTTTAGATAAAAGATCTGCATGACTTGACGGTTTCGGTTGTCTTGCTGCATATCATAATTATATCATTGGTGGCCAGATTCAATTACTGAATAAAGAATCTCACAATTAAATTTTGCAAAGGTGTATACCACAATAACCTATCAAAGTTTTTAAAGATTCATATTTTTATCATGAAGGTCAAGGCTGATAGAGACTCTAATCGTGTTTCATTTGTAAAAGGATAAATCAAAGAAAACATTATTGAAGCTTGGATTAAAACAAATCTGAAGAAGTTCCACAAATTGTGCTGACTTTTCTTTCTAAAAAATTAAAATTTGCTTTCTACTTAAACAGGACTGTAAATGTGAAAAGCTTACGTAAATACAATACAACTATATTGAAAAGAGTAATCAAGCTAAAAGAAACAGGTTGTGAGTTCAGTCACAAAATCGTATATTTCTAATAAAACTATTTGGATCCGATCGGAATTTCTCTGTTGCCAAGCTTTTTCTGCTAATCTGCCTATTTCGTCAAGACATTCAATTTTTTATCTTAAAGAGCAAAGTGCTGTAAAAACTCTGCGTTTATGTTTCATTATTCACCCATAAGCACTAACGAAGGATACAATTTTTATGTTATTCATAAATAAATGCCGTCTCAATTATTTTTGTCTTCTGTGAGATGCTTATATTTGCAAGGTTTATGTTTGTCATGGTTTTATTATACAGTTACAATAACTCATTCATTATTTTTGCTTGCAAAAGCTAGAATAAATATAGCCTCAAATAGTTATTAATGCTGTGAACCTTAACAATCCCAATTTTAACAGTTTCAAAATCTTCTCAAAGTGTCAGTCGAATCCCCTTATCAATCTTGCAAACAATGGTTTAAATAAGCGCATTTTTGGTCATCAACTTCTGACAGAAAGACTAGTAAGGCTGGAATATGACCCACACCAAGCAGTGTTCTAGAAGATTTTGCTTCACAGAAGAATGGTATTATATCAGAAGTAGTAATGGTTGTGCTATTCATATTTCAGATCTGCCATCAGTGAGCTGACAACAGCAGAAGAAATGATCACATCTTTGCACAAAAATACATTTCCCTTACACGTTGATAGGCAAAAATGTTTCAACCCAAACCACTGTTTCATCATTAGGGAAGCACCGTCCCTTCAAAGAGCAGATTACCATGTCTTTCTGTGTTACTTAGTCGACCACCACACCACCCACCTTTCAACCAACTAGATGTATGAATCTCTCCGCAACTTACACTACTTATTTCAAAAACATTAAATGACAATTAAAGCCCTACTGGAATTTGGAAGAATTCCAGTTTTCTTGATTTCACCATTCAAATTACTTTCGATGTCGGATTACTGTCCAGAGATTAAAAGAAGCTTTGCTAAGAATCTAAGAACTTAATCTTCAGATGAAGGCCGGTTGTCCACGCTTTTTATAGATAAAGTCAAGCTTCGGAATACAGTTTAGAATAACCTGAAATATCGACTTTAAGTGAACTGCATTTGAAATATGATCTTTACGCAGTACACATTCTTCGTGGATAACAAAGTTTTACTTAAAGTTGGTTTCCTTTGGAGCAGACCAGGCAGATCCTAAAATTCCTGTTTAAACGAAGAGAAGAGATGTTTAAAAACTTTCATTTCAAACAGTTGCGGAAATTTAGGCTTTCGTTAGGAAGGGAGCTTTCGTTTTTGAGGGGGGGGGGGGGGGGGGGGGGGGACTCAGGCCCACGATTTTTTGACAAGATAACATCTTGGTTTTTTTGGTCAATTATCGCATAAAGCCTGAATTTTCCGATGAAAACACAGATTCGGGGCTCCACTGATTTCAGCAAACTTTGGACAGCTACATACACTTAAATGACAAAAGAAAAAGATTGTCTGTTCCGAACCAGAAACCATCTTTTTATAGATGTGCGTTCTCTTTAAACTTCAATTCAAGCAATCTCTGAGTCAAAGGGCAAACTCATTAGCTATAGAAAATCGTTTTAAGTTATATTGTAACATTACCTCGTGGATATTATCTTGTTAGATTAAAAAAATTTTCTTGGATTTGATTAGAAATTAAAATGTTTAATGTTTGAAAGCTAAATAAAATTACTTTAGTAAAAATTGCAAGGCATGTATTGCAAACCATGGACACTTGAGAAGGAACTGGTGAGCGTATAGTAAAGTTATTAAAAGCACTGCATCCTCCCTCATATCACAGCATAATCGATATGCAAGACCGAATTGACCTCATATCCTTTCTATTCTAAAATGAAAGTGTTTAGTGCGGACAGCTAATCTTTTATTAGGAATAAAGGCGGCGATAACACTCTGATCTGCTTCCTTGCTCAAACAAAGCTCTGGTTTTGAGGGTTGCGAGGACACAAGGCCTATAATATCCTTGTTTGTCGGTGTCATCATTACCGTTGGCTAGTGAATTCTGTTCAGGATCTAGATGAAAACGTTTTAATTCCCGAAAAACGTTTTCGATTTCCCGTCGAAAGAATATAACTCTACTAACTATATTAAAGTAATCGCAAGCATCAAAACGAGATTAATAAAGAACCACAATCAAACCACCCTTGAAATCAATTATAACCATGGGATCGTCTAATCTTTGAATATGTGCTTTAGCTCTCACTGTACGCTAACAATGCTTAAATAGCTAAAAGATTTATCTAAATTGCAATTTACAAAACATCTTTCATTATCCATTGTGCGTTGGCTAAGGCAAGGACTTGACGTGATATTGTTAATAGTAAGACTGATTTTATTAAGATAACGAGAGGCCGTTGCCCAGAATGTCATTAGGAAATTAGCTTTTTGTTTACAGCCAAACAGATTGTAAGCTGATTACTCTAAAAGAATGGTTTGTGCAGTTGTCAATTAGAATTACGTGCAATAACAATGATTTTCTGCCTCCTCTAAATACTATGTTAATATGATAACCGTGTATAGTAACAGAAAGTTATCGCAGAAAGTTATCCTGAAATAATACGATCTAAAGCAGTACTGCAATCGTTTTTACTTAAGTACATTCGTCACTACTATCATTTTTCTTTATTAGAAACGAAGTTGAATACTTTAGTAAGAACGCTTTGGAAGTTTCAATTCTCGTTGTTTCCTTAGAGTTATGACGTCATTAATTTCAACATTTGTTTTCTTTTTTCAATGTTTTTTATTCTAGTTGAAATTTCCCAATAGAAATCTTTTGGAGAGTTTTTTCGCTACAATCGTCATTTTTTATATTGTTTTCTAATGCTTATGACATTTGTGTCAAGAAATTCTCTTCCGTTGTAATGTTGCACTTACATGAGGGAGGTTTATTTTCAGTCTCTGCTGGCGAGTCTCAATTTTAATGCTAACCAGCCAATATTGATGATGGAGTTTCACAAAATTATTGACTTCTGGGCATTTTCAAAATTCAATTGCTTCTTAATTTTTCCGATTGCCCAGTACTCGTTCCTTATAAAGAAGGGGATATTTCGCTGAAACAAGAAAAGCTTTCTAAACGCCATTTCTATATATGTCCCATCAGAAAGCAATCTCTAGAGTGCTGTATATGGGTAGTTAATTCGTTCCAAAAACCTTCACCCTAATGCGCATGCCCAAATGATGCACTTTCTCATTGGTTCAGACAAATGGATAGAATAATAACCCCAAACAATAGAAATCTAGAAAAATTAAGGAACAGAACATTTCTTGGAAATATCTACGAGGCTCCCAAACAATCCGCTTCTGACAACCCTGTTAATGGTTTTCTGTGCTAACAGAAGGCTAAAAAGCTTTCTGTTTTAAATCAAAGCATGTTAGCATTATAGTGAAAATTCTGCTTGACAACTTGCTACTGAATAGTTTTAAGCAATCTAAAATCGTATGGCACAAAATATTAATCCAGTCTAAAAGCAGATGAAACTCAGATTTCTCTGGAAATTACGCTGCAACAAGAGTTTGGTTTGGTTTTGATAAGTTTGTTTTAATGCAACAGAACATAGTCAAACCTAAATATTGCTGGAATATTTTGATGCAATATTTTTCAGTTTTCAACTTTGGAACAAGCTGTAAAATGAACGTTTATCCGCAGAGAGAATATTTTGCAACTGAGAAATGGAAGAACTACGTAATTTTTTAAACCCTGATAATCAAAACACGTTTTTCTAAGATATTATAGTAATCTTATTCAGGCTCCCATTTCTTTTCTAAAATACCTGATTTAAAAAAATTTCGTCGTTTATCTATATGCGAAAACCTCCATTGAATCCGATGCAAAAAATAATTCCTAGGAAATCTCTTTCCTCGCCATTTAACAAGTTCATAAAAATGTTCCAAAGAATTTCTAGCAGATAACCATCAGAGGCACAAATTAGAGGGTAAGGGTGCTACATCCCCAATATTTCAAGCCAGTCCGTCAGCCAGTTCAGAAAGAGCGTATGAGATTTTAACAGAAATAGGATTTTTAAGGATCTTGGTAGATTTGCCTCCAAAACAAAAGGATTTTTGCCAAAGGCGGACGAGATTTTCGTGGAGTGATATGCCCCGCGTGCTTGGTAAATTGGAAACAAGAATTGTGAAAGAATATGGTATGCGTAAGCTATATCTTGATTTGAAAACAGGTTTGCTCCTTTCCAATTGTGAGTTGGCTTAACACCCAAGAGGTCATTTGAAATCCTTAAATACGGGAGGAGGGGGGCCATCCGAGCATTATGGGTAAGAATTTTCTTTGTGATCTGATACTTTTGGGTATCTGACTTAACAATATTTCTTTTTGATTCTTATGGGTTCAACTAACACATAACAATATCATAACGGGAATAGAAAAACAGATGTGTTTTAACTGATTATTGTAGGACACAGTCTAAATTACTGTGTCTAATGGTTTCTTATATGTCACAGTATATTCAGCGACAACAATTTGTATTTTGATGCCTTTGGGTCTTATCCGCACTTTTTGGCTGATACTTTTGGGTCTCTGTTTTTGATACTGTAGGGTGAATTGTGATAACTGCGGGCGGACCTCCCCGTATAAATTAAGCAACTTCCCTGGGGCTTCATAGCTTTGCTTATTTTACGGTTTAGAAAACTCCTATGCTGTTTTGCAAGCTGAAAAATGATTAGCAGATAAGAGCCATATTTTGTAGGCGTACATTGTGAATAATGTGTGAAAAAGTACCAATGGTAACTGTCAAGATTGACGAATTACTCTGGTTTCCTGATAAATAAGTACAAAGGAGTGGCTAATAGATAAAGAAAATTTGAAGTAGAAGAACTAGACAATGCTCTTGCATTCTCTTCATAAGGTCATCTACCTATTTTATAATTATTCATTTAGAATTTGAAGATGGACCAGCAGGGAACATTGTTCTGGTAGATAGGAGATTGAATAGCAAGATAGCACATGAAGGGCGTTAATTGAATCAAATCGAGTGAAATTTTACAATGAAGGAGTTTCCAGGTCATCCTGAATTTTGGAGAGCTATATCGTTTAGTTCAATAACTCAATGATTATCGATTGCGACTGGCATATCACTCCACAGAATTTTCGTACACCTTTGGCATCAATCCTTTTTTTGTTAAAAAAACTCCCCTAAAATCCTTGAAAATCCTATCGTTTTTGAAAAATCTTGTACGCTGTTTGAGTGATACACCCTCGACTGATTGGATGCCCTTTCCCAAATGACTATATTCCAATGTTCCAGTTGCAAACTAGAATTTTCATGACTAGTTGTCAACTTGAAAAGTTAGAAGGTTACCATTGACAACGTGAGGTGCTGTAGTTTATAAACTTATATGTTAGCAATGTAATTATTTAATTTTATTTCGAGATTTTTTATCTAGATATTCACTTCAGTCAATTATAATTTTTCAGTTTTAACGGTTATTTTACTGACAGTATCTGTTTCGATCTTGAGCAATAACAATCAATAGGATGGCAACGGTTTTTCTCTGCTATAATTACTAGCAGTTATCCTAAACAAATTGTCTGTTTTGCTAATGATCTTGTAGACATTGTGAAATTGTGGCATTTAGAAAAATTCATACGATTCAAGGTATAACGACAAGCGTCATTTCATGTCATTCTATGTTCTTAAAAGCCTTGTGATCAATGATATGGCAAGCATTCAAACTTTTAATTTCCTAGGACCAGGTGATTCAGCTAGCGTCCTGTCTAACCTTTCCGTTCATTTCAAAGGCTTTCATTTGAAGATTGTCATACTGAAATTCTTCGGTGTATCCTTAGACAGCCAAGGGAAGATTACATGCCGATGGCAGGTTTTTCCTTGTTCGTTAATTCTAAAGCATTTACAGTCGGCGCTGCTCTCGCTGGGATCTGTATTGTTTGAATCGAAGCAAAGCCTTTAATCGGCTTACAAGGCTTTTCATTGACCAGAGTCACTCTGATAAGCACTGCGTTGTTGTGGTTTCTATGAAGACAACACTCATAACAACATCTTTTCAAATGATTTCAATTCATCAGTCGCCCAGCCTTAATATATCCTTGTTTTCTTACTTCACGAAAGGCTCTAAAAAGCGCAGTCATCAACAGATGTTATCATTAATGCCGTTTTTAACACCAAATATCAATTTCCCAGCACTCTGCAGGGCTACAATTGGTGCTTAGCACATTTAAAGTTTAAGGTACACCTTTGTACACCTATATCAACCCATTCTCAGTACTTCGCAACGTCGGCTTATTTATCTCTAAAAGTGGCATGGGGACAACTTATGAACTAGTCACAAAAAGATTTTGTATCTGACTTGCTGTATTTAGCGAACAATGAAAAAAGGGGTGGCATGGCCCCTTAGCCTCTGCTGGTCGGTTTCTCCGGTTGCTTTTGCGGACAATTTTTAGGCGATACAGTACTTAAAATGGCTTTGAACAAAAAAGCAAACATTTCACAACACACTAAGTAAAGGCTTTTTCGAGAGACACTCCTCAGAGTATAAAATGTCAGAATAAGGGTCCGAAAGAACACGATAGAAAATATAAAACCAGTTGTAGATATTTCTAAGTCAGTTTAATAATATTACTTAATATTGACAATGTTACTTTAATATTGACAATATTAATCAATATTTAATATTAATAAAATCATTTTAATAATGATAATTTCTAAACCATATTACTTTTATTCTTATTCAAAGCCGTATAATAATTTGTTTGAATTGGTAAAGTTCTATTGTGGGAGCCTGGGCCTGACCTTCAAATAGCAAAGTATTGGAGGCTGATATAGAGTACCGAAGTGTGACGTCATCAAGAATACACTTTTAAAATTTGGCCACCTAATCTATAAGAACGGCAAGAAATGCTTCTCTTTGTGAAAAATGGGTTAGATATGTTCAAAATTGGACGAGATATGGTCAATGAAAGATTTTCAAGATTGCTGACGCTGTTCTGCACTTCTTGTGGAAATCCCGATTTGCAACTTACAAAAATATCTGAAGTCATTTTTTAAGAATATTGGTCTACTGCTTTGCATCTCCATGGGATTTCTTCTGAATTGCATGTTTGATTTTATACCCCCCATGGAAACTTGAAAAATGAAATCAATGCTTAGATTCTATAGAGAAATCTAAAGACAATTTGATATGTAATCAAGAAAGGTTCATTGAAGAACAAGTGCCAAAACAAATTACCTGCTTAAAAAGGTATAATTAAGATAAAAGTTTTCAATTTTGTAGATATAGACAACGCTTGTGGAGATTTCAATAGGAAGCTAGCGAGCAGCCATGGAATCTTATTGGTATATTGATTTTTTTGTTTGCCATACAAATGGGAGGAGTTTGAAAGCAAGATAACTGAAATGGCTTTGTGTAAAATAATACTAAAATACTGTGCTTAGCTGAGCAGACGGGCAATGATTATGGATGTAATTGTCAATGAAATTGTTGTTGACATTGGACGTTATTTTCTTGCAGACGAGCAAGCCAAGGTCATTTAATTAATGTGTCCGTATTAGGGTCAAAGTGCATGGGTTCTGGTTGAATACAATGTCCATGTTCTTCCGTCCCAAGAAGGTTGCTTCACTCCTAAGTAAACTTTGCTTTCATCTTAAAAAAACGCCGCTAAATGCATCATGAATCAAAAGATTCGACTTTTACGTAGAAAACAAGGTTTTTATGTAGAAAACTTGAAATAAATGAAATTCAAATTTTGTACTTGCAAATGCTGAAGTTTAATTATATTAAGAATGTTAAGACGTTTTTTGGAATGGCGGATATAATAGACACAGTATTGTACTTTGGCTTCAATGAAAAGTTGTTTTGCCAAGTTTATTTTAGATAAATGGTACTTTGATAGATTCCTACTAGAAACCTTTACAGCAGTTACACTGGTAAGAACCTAGCTTGAATTTTAGCCTGAAAAAAGGTTCTTATGTCAAGGAGGCCTAAATATGAAATTTTAGCATAACAGGTTCTTAATACCCAGGCTCTAATACACGGGTTTTTGCTGTTCTCTAAAGATTGCCAGACGAAAAGTACTTCATTTATGGTTTACTTATGCTATTCTGTACTATTTTCAAGTTTGAAGTTATTGAATGCAAGACATAAGTAAAATTTGCTGTATTCAGATTTGCTGGAAAATTATTTAGGGGGAGAGGGTGAGAGCAATGCTCACCATGTCAAAGTTGAAATCAATCCTACTTTTATGTGAATTCGCTGCAAAATTGCTAACCTAAATTGCCTATGCCCAGATTTGTTACTCTGCAAATTCGCTGAGACATTTATTTCGGCAAAATCTGCCTTTATAAAGCAATAGCCGTGAGGTATATCACTCTATCCAAATACCGTAAAGGACTTTTAAAGACAATAGGATTTTTAAAGATTTTTCGAAGATTTTTGAAGTGATATGGCTCTCGGCAAGATCCCTAAGCACTTTTGCCTTGCTTTCTCGATATAAATATACAAAAAGTCACTGCTCTACCCAAAAAACTGCCGAACATTTTTTCAATTTTAAGAAAATTGTTGCAGTTTGTTTCAAATGTTGGGATTTTTAGAATCTTTGGTCTTTTAGACCTTATTAGTCTATGTTAACTGCGAAGCTTCTAAAAGTAAACAAGATACAGGACAATCTGAAAGTATCTTCATTGGACGACGACAGGTTGGTTTCTTGCGTTGGTTTCATCATTGTATGGCATCTTGCGTTGATGTTGATGTCAAGAAAAAGCTTCCATTTTGTAAACAAATAGGTTTTGTGCAGAAAGCATGAACACCAGTCTCCAGTTTTTGCTTTTCAATTTTAAAATTTTTGGAAAGCTTTAAAGCTTATTTGAAAATTGTGAAGTTTTCGACAGGGAGATCTTACGTTTTGTCAATTCTGTGAAAAGAAGAAACTCGAAAAAAATATGCCTTTAAAGATTAATTCAAAGAACCGCAGTTTTCAATCAAAAAATCGGTGCATCTTTATGCGGTGACGAAGCTGCTGCTTCAATAAAACACGCAATCTTTGGCTAGATAATTCTCTGAAGAGGAAATCAGTTTGAAAAAGGCTCGTAGCCCAATGCCTAAACCTTTGTTTCAGATATATCCGCTTCCAGGGCGGTTTAATGAATATTTAAAGAAAAACAATGCTAATTCTTTCGATTAAAATAATGCAGCGCGCCTGCTTGGAACTTGACCAGATGTTTCCCAACGAATTGAATCATCGACATAGACACGAGTCTGAAGGCTTGATTCTGAAATCACTATAACAATCTGCCTCGTTCTATTGTTTTGGATAACGCTGTAATGGAAAAGTATTTGCTGTTCGGATGCCATCTGGCACCATCCTTTTCGAGGCAATTTTTAAATACAATTTCTCGACGTTATTTAGATAGCTAATAGCCGACAGCTTATATAACCTTTTTTCTAGAAAATCATTTCAAAATAATGATTGGTTCATATTTTTTGCATTCTCTTTCTCTCTCTGTGCCCATTCAGCTTAAAATTATATCATTGTCCAGATTGCGCAACACTTCAATTAGATACGTCAAGTTTTTCCGTTCATTCCGTTCGTTCGCCCGATGTTAAGGTCTTCTCTTGTTTTAAAATGTCTTATCTGCAATCGTTAATGGTATTTTACTGTTTCTACGATTTAATTGTCAAGCAATACAGGCAGAGTTATTCTGTTTCTTTCACAGCATTTCTCTGCTTTAGGTGGACATTCAAAGTTGTAGTTCATAGACTGTTGACATGACGGGCTTGTTGGTACCCGCAATATATGCCCGAATGTTCTCAATCTTGCTTCTCCATTACAGCGCTCAGTGGTCTTTCTCTGCTCTTCTCGTCTAATTGCTTTTTTCGTCTTGTCCTTTTTTTATTTATCAGGTCAAATGATAAACTTTACATCTAAATACAAGTATCTAGGAATGCACTTGGATCCTTTGTTGAACATGAATGACCATATATATAACGTGCTTAAAAAGGCTACAGCTCGAATCAAGGTTTTAGCACGAATGAGAAAATCAATGTCGGTGTATGCTGCTGCTAAATCAGTTTACAGTAACAGTGCACATGTATTGCCAACGAGTCTATACTGTTCAATACCAGTCTTCAAGATTTCAGACACATTGGCATAGAAGTTTGAAAAACTCCAGGCACATAAGATTATTTACTACCAAACAATTGAAGGTAGAGAGAACAGATTCCGTAGCACCCTAAATCAAAAGAAATTGAAAGTAGCATGCCAAATCATCAAGTGCATACAAGTGACAGGTATTCCAGCGTTCACATCATACGCGGCGGAAATAAGCCATAATTACAACACCGGAAATATCAACGCAGCCCTTCGATTACCACTGCTAAGGAGCTGCAAGAAAATCATTCCTGTTTCAAGGACCTGAGTGCTACAATGAAATTCCCCTGGAGATTTACTCTTTAAACTCTATTGTGCTTTTTACATCGAGACTCAAGAAATACTATGATTAAGATGATACATATTTATGTGGATAAAGTATCTTAATTTTTTGTATAAACTTACGTCAATCGGTTGTATTAGGATTACTTTTTATGTCTTTATGACATTTTAATATTTAACAAGGCCCTTGTTAATAACAGTACTTTCTTGTACTGATAAGGTTACCCTGTATAAACATGTATATTTTAATTATTATTATTATTATTATCGTTATTATTATGGCTAATTAAGTGATTCACAGACACCTAGATGTTAATTGATCCGGATAATAGAGGAGGGAGCAGTCAGCAACAAGCTGACAAAGGTCCCATACTGTCATCTCGAGTAAATTACATAGACAATGTCTGTCCCAAAATCCTGGCTGTTTCTAGCAGTGCTGTCTTTTGTATCACCTGAAACTTTACATCAATTCCGATCTTTTCATTGTGCTCTTCAAAACAATATGATATACATCCTAATACCCCAATCACAACAGGGATGACTGTCACCTTCTTCATATTCCACAGATTTCCGATTTGCTCCTTTAATGGTTGATATTTCTCAATTTTTTCTTGTTCTTTATCTTTTACCCTATTATCACTATGAATGGCAATATCGATTATCTTCTTTTTTTTGTCAACAACAACAATGTCTGGCCTTCTTGCTTCAACAACCCTATCACATTGAATTATAAAATCCCACAGTAGCTTAAACTTGTGATTCTGGCAAATTCATCAAGTGGCCTAATCCATGCAATGTCTCGCGCTCAAGACGTATGACTTTCCCTGCTTTGATGGCATCTTTCGCGTAATTCTTCAGTTTCTGTATCAATTGCACTTTATGCTAAGATTCTGGTGATGTACAAGACAGCATTTTCGGCGGCAGCTACGACGGATTACCATTAAATGAATCACAAAAGAAGGAGCGTCTCACGACACGTCCACCTTGTTGACCACCAATAATAATAATAATTAATAATAATAATATTATTATTATTCAAGCTGGTTTGAAAGTAAAGGCATCTAAGTGTGCGTTATATTATGAGCGAAGGTCGGGTAACAATTGGTATAAGGGAAAAGGTGACAAAAAGCCAGCCATTAAAGTTCAAGGAGATACAATAGCAACATACAAGAGGTCCGAATCGTATAAATATCTTGGCAAATCGTTTACCATAGCAGGCGAAGACGAAAAACAAGTTAAGGATTTCATCAAAGAATTCAAAGATATAATTGGTAAAATCAAGGAATGTACACTCCCTATTCCTTTAAAACTCAGTGCTTTCAATAACATGGCTTTAGCAAAGATTTCACACCACTTTGAAAACATAAAGGTAGAAGAAAAACAGCTTGAAGAACTGGATGCAAAGATTACGAAAACCGTTAAAGAAATGTTTGATTTATATCCCAAGAGCAGTGACAAGATATTTTTCGTCAACAGACTACTTGAGGGCCTGGGGAAAAAGAGACCTTCAAACGTATATAGGGCAACACGTTTATCTAAATTGATGAAAATGTTGAACCACGATGAGAAGAACATACGGTATCTGGCAAGAAAATCTTTGGAATCAGACATGAAATCACGTGGTGTTAGACAGACAAATAGCGAAACTAATTTTCTGGGTTATGCATTAGATGCCAACCGAAGACTATCGAAGACAAAAACATATGGAGAGAACTCTGATTTGCCAGATCTACTTTTTCATGCTAACAAGTTTAATGGATCAGTTATCTTCAAGGATGGTTTTGCTGCTGTTGTCGGTAATGGCAAGGAGTTGAATAGGAAAGATTTGAAAAGAGAAATCGAGGGGGAATTGGAGAAACAGGATATCATTAAAAGCTGTGAGCTCCGCATGCAAGGAAGTTTTATAGCAATTGAGAATATAGACAAAAAATTTTGCATCAAATTTATTACGGATGGAAACTCTCTGATAGTTTAATCAAGTTTATTCTACGTGCACGCATGAATCAAATTCCTTGTAATCAGCAAATTCATATGTGGAATAAGGGTCACGATAAAAGATGTTCAATGTGTAATGAAAGTACTGAATCAATGGCACATTTAATGAATTCCTGCAGAAAGTACAAAGATTTATAATCGCGAAGGCACGATTGGGTCGTAGAATTCTTATGCCAAAAAATCTAAAAATAGAATTCAACATCAACGTTATTTGTCAACAAAGTGGTAGAAACAGCTTTTCCACACATCAGAAATGCATTGTGACAGCTAAACCAAAGGAAGCCTGATATACTAGAGATAAAAATGAACAAGAGAGAATGTGAAATTGTTGAAGTCACTATCTGCTTTGATACATCCTACCGAGAAAAATGAAATAAGTATCAACCACTGATAAACCTAATGAATGAAAATGGAATAAATATAAATATAGTAATGCAGATAAGCCAATTATACGATGCCTGTAAAAGTGAGTCGTATAATTGTAAATTTGAAATGTATTCAATGAAAATAAGATGTTTAAAAAATTATTATTATTATTCATTTTATCTTTTATTTATATAGTATTCATGCGTTAGTGTGTTCAACAGGATGGTTGAGACTCCGAGTTTAACGCTTATTGCAATTTATCGGTCAACTGATCTAAAAAGCTATCTTACATGCTATCTTATCTTCATATTCTACTCGAATTATAAATTTTGAAGATAAATTAATTAAAATTAATCATAGCCTGAGTTTGAAAATCATGTGTTTTAAGAAAACACTAAATTGATTCCAAAGCAAAAGATTATCCTATTCAGCTGAATTTGATGAAATTTCATAAATTCAACTTTTTTGCTGTTGAATCTATCTTTTTTGCCCTCTGTAAGCACGGATAGTTTAGTAAAGTAACCTAAATTTCATTAGGAGAGCTGTAAAAGGCCTGATCTGTTTGAGATGATAAAAGATGCAACCAGATAATTATCAGTGAATGACATTGTTGAGAAACTTATACAGATCTGTCATTTTCATACTCCACGGTGTAATCAAAAGAGACAATAACTACTAGTTGGTTAGTCTTTTCAAAGCTTGCTTAATACAATATAAAAAATGACTTGAGTATGATTGTATTTTCTCAATGAACGATTGGATGTGGAATAGTGTTTAGCAAAATAGACATTCATTTGATCAAATTCAAGAAGGTTGTGCCATTGATATGCCAGTTGCACTGTCATTGTCTTATTCGATTGCATGATATCTTTGCATTCATCTTTTCATATTTGCGTTTATTTGCGCTTATATGTGTTAATTGGCGAAACCTCAGTGTGAGAATTCCGAAAACTAAAAAATATCAATCGATCTTTGTTGAATAGGTTAAAATTCATCACTTTTAGGCAGTTCATAAAATTTGCATTTAAAATTAATATATTTGCTTATTCAACCAGCCAAAATGATTCTATTTGCAAGTTAATTGGGCATTTGTATACCTTCTGGGGATTTGTTAGTGGGATATAGCATTACTTAGGCCTAGAATTTGAACATCATTCCTAATTTGGAGAAAACACGTCAGAATTGAATTAGTGGAAGAACAAAAACAGGATTTGATAACATATTATCGCTCAAGGTTACTGTGAGCAACTTAGCAAGTTATATCTGTCTTTTTTGGTAACGTACATGCAAGTAATAGTGAATGGAAAAAAACCCTTTAGATTTGATAAAGTTTGCTTTTCAATACCCAAAATCAATCATTTTATGGAGATACATCAGGATTTCGTTGATGATGTATTCTGTTAAGGTTTCGTTGAAAGAGAATCAGATATTATATTTTTGCTTTGACAATATAACTTAGAGTTAACTGATAATGATTCCATTCTTCTGCATCTTGTGCAAAATCTGAAAGAAACTTTTGCCTGTGCGTTAGACAAAAAATATCAAACAAAAATGGTTAGATGCTCCGATGTCTTATCTCCTCTACGTGCGTTTGGTGGTTAAAAAATCTGCTTAAGTCAAACTTAGAACGTGTACTGCCATCAATGATTCATTGCATTTTTAATTGAATTGTCAAACAATCAGTTTGATACACAAATATTATCAGATCATTAGAGGTGTTTTAAAGACGTTCATTATCGAAAAACCAGTGAGAAAGGCCGCTTTGTCAGGCAGCCCGGAGTGTTGGTAAAAGTGGGGGGGGGGGGCTAAAACCAAACAAAAAGAGGTTTGGTTCGTGATCCATTTCTTAATTTCTTAATTTATTACACTTTGGAAAAAGGTGAGGAGAATAGCCAACCCCTCCGTCCCCTGATCCAGGTTACTGGTTTCTGTCTACAGGTCGTGATTGGCTTTGTTAATTTTTACTACGCTATTTGTTTACTATTTGGTGTATAGAACAAGACTGTTTTAAGTTGCTACTCTGAGTTTCACGCTCAACATCAGCAAACTGTTGACCACGTTACTAGCTTGCTAGTTTCTCCTATTCAAAAAGGCCTTCAGTTTTCGCTGCTGTGTTTATTTTTGATAGATCCAGTCTGACTTTAATATTATGGTTTAAACAAAGGAAGGTCAACGGTGCTGAAGTGGCAATTGCGCCTCTCCTTGAAAAATGATAAACACTCTAAATGCAAACAATAAAGAGCTCTGTCAAAAACCGATTGTTGAAATTGCACCTGAAATAAAAGCATGTCTGATCAAAGACGTTTGATGGTTGCTTGAAAGTTTGAAACACTGAGGGAAGGAAGATAATTACATTGAATAAATGAATGTCGCAGTTACCATTACACTCTGACTAGTACGTTAGAAACGTTTTGTACCAACGAATTCGAATTTTTTATCAAAAGATTGTACGCCAATCTATACGAAGGGGAAATTTCATATACACTACAAATGGGAAAAACTGAAAGTGTACCAACTGAAGAAAAAGGAAAAAATGCAGCAAAAATATGAATGCTTGTAATAATGGAAAATGTTTGCATCGTGCCTTTCTGCTACTAAACATGGTAGAAATTCCCTGTTGCTTGTTAAAGGAATTATTTAGAAAGGGGTCATTGAATCTAATTGTGAAATATCAATGGAAAGCAAAGCGATTGCCAGTATTGAAATGAAGTGCAAATGAGAATTTAGCTACAGAATAATCTAGCCGTGCTTCAATATAGTTGATTCGGAGTTCAACCTTACTTGGTATTGCAAAATGATGCAATTTTAGTTACTTCCAGATGAGATTAATCGATCTACGGTGTTTCAAAATACTCTATTTAGGTTAGAGAAGCCTGAATCTAATCATACTGAGTCACCTTTGGTCTGGAACCTTCTCCAATAAGTCAACATCTAGGCGAAGTTTATTAAAAAGGCTATGAGAATATGCATAGCAGAAATTCGCATAAGCCAAAGTTAAGCATTAAAAAATAAATAAAGCTGATGATTTATATAGAAATGTATGCTTATTTTCCTATTTTATCGTCTCAGAAAGCCGCAATAAAATTTTTCCCATTTTTTTTTGCTTAGTAATAGATAGAACATCAAACTTCATGGGACGCATATGGTACCACTTTTCTAGAGATACTTGCCCTTCCCAGTAGTGCATTCGTTTTTTCACGATGTTCAGACAATATTGAGACAACCTTAAGCTCCAACTACAACTAGGATGAAATAATTTTCTCAAACACAGTAATCCTTGCAATTTCGACTTTGAACCTTTTGTACTTTATCATTTTTCATGTTTTTGTCTTTAACCCTAGCGCTCCTTGGTCAAGCAGTGTCATTGATCATACATTCTTTGGTACCCTTCACAACTATCACCATTTCCGACCTTTTACCTTCAACAAACTTTTGGCATGGAATTTCAAAGTCCCAAAAAATCTTATAGTTTCCTTTGCACATTTTCATACAGTAGACATTAGTGGAAACTAGCTTGTGGTTATTTCTCTTCAAACATTCATGTTTTGCTTGCGTTAGACATTCCATCTCATCTGGTCTAGAAAGTGGCAAGCTTCTTTATCTTAAAGAACCTCTTATAGCTGGTTGTCAGAGGCTGTTCTATTGCACCGAGTATAAGGGCTTCAAAACTGAACCAATTTTGGGTAATTTTAACTGCAATCCCGGACAAAAATGGTTGAGACTTTTCCAGGGAAAGCTTTTATTTTCACTTTTCTTTAAAATATAACTCCCTCCCCCCTCCCCAAATTCAATGCTGAACGCACGATTTTCAAGGAGAAATGATAGAACTACAAATCTAACATTGCTTCGGACGGGGGGGGGGGGGAACACAAGGAGGGATTCGAATTTACAGGGGCAAAGTAAAGTAGAAAATTACAAAAATTGCATTTTGTCTCAACATTTTTGTCCGGGATTGTAGCTATAAACGTTTTCAATTACACTTGTAGATAACGTGATTGTATTGTTATTTTCAAGATTTAATGAAGTCAAAGGTTGTAAAGAATATGTCGTTTGTGAAAAGATTCACGAAAACGTATCAATGCAATAGAACAATAGAATGCTGAAAATAGACGAATGGTTATAGAACAATAGACGGATGGTTAAAGAGCAATAGTATGGTCTGGCCGAGAACAATCTCTGGACGAAATTTATTCAAGACGAAAAGACATTTCTAGTCTGAGGGAACCGAGATTCAATTTTTTCGAAGGCATCTCTCCTTCTTGAAAGATTATTGCTTGCCCAAAACCAAAACAAGAGAATGCCAAAGAAGGTCTTACAATTGTCATGGCAAGGGGTTTGCGATGCAGACTGTCATCAACAATTGTGTCATGGGGGTGAAGATAACGTTTTAAAGATTAAAAAAAATTTATAAGTTAAGAATTTCGAAAATTGGCCAAAACTTAGCCAAGTTTTTGGTTTCGACCAGACAAGTTCAGTTTCGGCCAAGTAATTGCAATTTCAGCCAAATTTGTCACATTTTGACCAAAAGATGGCTAGTTTACCAACTTTGGTTTAGGCACAATTTTAGACATGACCTCGAAGAGGGGCAAGGCACAGATTAGCAATGGACTCTCTCTCCTTCTCTCTCGTTCAGACCTGTCTTTTCTGTTTAGGTAAATGATCAATTACAGGGCCGTAAATCCCGGGGGGGACGGGGGGGACTGGACCCCCCCAAAAATCTGGAGCAAAATGATTTTTTTTGATAAATTATCATCATTTTCTTTGAAAGAAACAAATCTCTGGTAGCCAGGTTTGAACCAAACTACGTTTTTCTGTGTTATTGCAACAAAACCCAGCCACTAAGTCATGGTGTCAAGTGCAAGTTGACTTATGCTGATAGCCGTTATCTTTGTAAGCAGAGTGGTTTTTATCTGTTTTTTATCGTTTTTTAACGTTTTATTTTTGAAAACAGAATATGAAATAAAAAGAAAGCAAACTGATATTTTATTTGACATATTTACCAACTTATTTACGCATATTTCTATTATTTGTTTATTATTTGCTTTTATTTAGTAAATCACTTTCTGTATCATTAGAATGTATTCATTTTCGATCTGTAAACATGGTCTTCAAAACACTGAAAATAAGGAAGACGCACATTTCTGTTCAAGAAGCAAAATTCTACTAATCAATGCAACATCATCTCTACTTTCCCCAACGTCCGTCACTAGAGTTTAAGCATGGCTCTTCCCCTACACCATTTCGCTCAATAAACAATAATCTGTGTTCTTCTGAGAAACGTTGAATTTTTTATTCTGAGCGATCTAATAATTTATTAAATTTAGTCTGGGAGGTGCTTTTTTAGCCTTTCTAGAAGGTATAATTTCAAAAATTTTCTTTTGCGTCGGACCCAACCATGGTGGGTCCTCCTATGTCACTAAACCTGATTCTACCTCCCAAGGTTCAATTTCGTGGGCCGTCTCTGAACAATTTTATCTATCAAATTATACACACATGTCAGATGTACTAAGTCTCAAGAAATCCCAAAATCTTGACTTTTGTTTTTCAAGTCATTTGCCCCTCAACTGTTTTTATAACACATACCATAAATTGCTTGGTGGTGCCATGAACCACGGCACACTTTAGATTTATTTACCCTGCTGACCCCCCCCCCCCTGTTCACGTGATAGATTTACGGCCCAGATCAATTAATTGAGTTAACGGACATCTAGGTAAGGCTCAAATGGCAATTCACTTTCCTCAGTACCGCTCAGAGAAGGAACAAAACGTTGCTAGAAGAAAGAGCAAAGAAAAATCCAAATGGAAACTTTACAGGAAGAATCCGAACTTTTTGGAAATGCGTATAGATTAAGATACTTCCTTCATCTTATGAATGTACTGTATGCATGCAAAAATCTTCCAGCCTGCAACCTAGAATATTTTATGTAGCGACAGTAACGACGTTTGCATTCCTGACCAGAAACATTAAACGTTTAGGAGAAGGAATCACAGAAGCCCCCTCCCCCCCCCTAACCAGGCAAAATGTGTCACATTGCAGGCTCTATTCGGGCGTTCCCCTCTCGACGTACCAGTAATAATCAGCAAAATCGGCACATAGTTCCCCCTCGAAGTAATGCTTTCGTATTCAGTGCTATACATAAAAGGGCTTATCTGAGCGCAGCCTCGCCCCGCATTTATGCCAATGGCTTTATCAACACCATTATAAATTAAGTGTCTTTGGTCCGGATGGCAAGCTTGGGAAGGACAAGGACCTGGCCATTCAAAAAATGTGCGAGGAATATTTAAGGAAATAAATATGACTTTAAAAAATAGAATAAAATTCGAGGATGTGTGGGGGTAATACACCCTCCCTCCTAACAGTAGCTTGATAGGAGACTTCAGGTAAAATCCATTCAGCGGAAGAACCGTTCTGGGTAATTTTGAGTCCGTCGTGTCATCAATAAAGAACATTCCTTCCTGTCCTTCGGCAGCATCCGATGCTATTTGGAGTAGCGACTTTACTCTGAGTTTGTCCCCATTAACTTATTTATAGGGCTGGAAAGTCTGTTATTATCATGCAGATACAGTAGATGTTGCAAAATACATGTCATAGAGTTGGCAGATAAAAAATTTAGCCCCCCCCCCAAACAAGGCCTGCCTCATGACGGCCCTCTAAATTTACGACGATTTACATCAATGCTCTTTAAAAAATATTTCAACTCAATGCTGATTTATTAACAGTCGTTACATGCTCATACATAGCAAACCTGATTGTGTAACAACTGGAGCAAAAACCAGATTCATGATCGGATACCTTGGCGTGAGAAAATTGAAGTGAATTCGAGCGAGCTAGAACACCACAACTACACTCCCGGACATAATTGTTGAGATATAACGAAAATTTTCCAGCTTCCTACCTTACGTTGCCTCTGCAAAATTTGGATCTCCCCCTTTCCTCTGAATCAAATGTTGGATTTGTAGTTCTATCATTTGTGCTTCAAAGAATGCATTCAACGGTGGATTAGGGGACGGGGGAAGTTGTTTCGAAAGGAAAAAGATAACATCGACGTTTCTTTCAAAGTCTCAACTAGATTCTGGATATCACTTGAAATTTGCCTTTGAAAAGGACAGCGAATTATAGGTGTGCTTATTGATTTCTAGAACGTTGTTCCATGTGGGACCATGAGACTTTTAATGGGTAATAGTCCTATTTTTCATCACTGAATCTCTAGAAATCCGTTTGTTTTGGTGGAAATCTTGTACGCTTGTGACCCATGAAATGACTTCCAGGCTTTCTTTCAGTATTTTGCCATAATCGCTTGACAAAATCACAATAAAAATCTTCTTTAGTATCTTTGTTGTGAAGCTTCAGTTTTAAGTCGATCCGTTGCAGTATGTGTAGGAATTACAGCCAAGAAAAGTTTGCTGTTTATTGGACCTTTTCTTAGGTCGAATTGTGCCAATCTCATTTAGGCGGTTCCAGTGTAAGATTGAAAGAGGGGCACTTAGTAATGAGGGGGGGGGGGGGGCGCTGAAAAAATTGGTGGCGAGAGTACGCTGTATACAACAATTTAGAGCAAATTCATTGACCTATCTCTCACAGTGGAGCTAAATTTTGCAACAAACCACACAGCCCAATATTGCTCTCTTTGATGTCTCATCCGGAGTTGCATGGGTCAAGTGCAAGAAGCCATGAATCTTTTTGCAAACCATGGTTTTAGGCTTTGAGTAAACATTTGCAGTACTAGTAGCAAAGGTCGAAGCGGGAATCACTTTTTAGATCTACCAATTTTCTTTGGTACCCAAGCAACAAATATTTAAAAATGTAGGATACGAATCAGTTTTAAAAATTTCCGTTATTCTCTGTTGTCACTTCTTCTAGCCCCGTTGACCTTTTGTGTTTTCAAGGATTCATTACTGTGCTTTTCGAGGGTCAAATGCATGCGTGCCATTTCACCTTTGGTACTTTCCTATCTGCTAAACAACGCGCCACTGACGCGGCAAATGGACAAAGCCCACCTTCTGATGGCCTACACATCTTTTCTGTTCGCTTTTAATCTTGCTTTGAAGCAAATGATAATCAGTTTTAAGTTGAAAGGAAGCTTCGGCAAAACCTACTATGTCGAGCTCCTTTTTACAAATATTTGCAGCCACTTTGGTAGACTGAACCTGGTCTTACAAACTATCTGACGTTTTAACTAGTTCAAGCTTGCTTCCGGATTTCGAAATGAGATTGTTTTAAGCCCAATATTTGTTAAAGACATTACAAGGATAAGCTATGGGTTACCTTGAGACACAATGGATGCTGAGGAGCCGTTTTAGCGGGCAAAACCTAGAAACGATAAAGATATTTTATAATACAACAATAGAGAAGAAAGGAGGGGTGGATAAACGAAAGAAAACCTACTTCGAAACCCTTTGCTGTCTGTTTTTTTAAATACCTTCTCTTAAGCATATAAACCCTTGATTCTTTGTCTCTTCGGAAGCACGAGCTGTGATCCAATGTAAAAAATTTTCTGTTTGTTTTCAAACTTTGCCAGAGCAGCAAATTGAGCCCATTTTTTGCGATTGAAACCATCTTATGATATTGTCGTTGTGGCATAACATTGGCTTGCATTACGGTGAATTAATGTTTATTTTGTGAAAGTAAAGGTGAAGAACAAGACGATACAATACAAAGATATCATTTTCTGAATCATTTTTGAAATAAATTGTTTCTTGAATGCATGTATAAAACAATAAATCAATATGCAAGACAGACTTTTTATGTTAGTTGAACCTTATCAGAATAGTTCTCAATGGAATAATTCTTGACGCCTACTTAAAAAAAACTTTTAAGTGCATAAGAAACGTTTTTTCTTATGAATATGATCTCAATAACCAGTGGCGGCGCCTAGGGGTGGTATGGGAGGTAATTACCCTCCTCCCCTACTTTTGTCGAAACATGGTCTACATATTTCGTCTAAAAACAAGTTAAAAAGCACTGGGTAGGGGTAGATCATATTTCCTAAGGAAATTTGACCCGGTACAAAGCACTGAAACGAGGCAAATAGGGCGTCGTCTCACTGGCTAAGCAGAGCACCAGAACACCCGCACAACGCGGAGCACACGCACAATGCGGAACACGCGAAACACTTGAAACAAACGGAAAAGTGAAACTTGGGCTTCTAGAATACAAAACTGGAATACAAATGACAATAGCAAGTAGAACGAAACAAAAAAGCTCTTTCTAGCTTTACAGTGTGAGATCTCATTTCAATTAGATTTCCGCGCGTTCCGCTTTATTGACCTGGCCTGATGTCCTGCATTCAATATATCTCAATTAAACGTTATGACACAAAGAACGCTAGTATGAATTTTAAGATATTGTGAATAGTAGGTGATGTTTGTAATGCGGAGCAAAGCTTAAGCATTCATAATTGCTTAAAGGCTGCTAGTCCTGGAATGTGGTACCGCACCGCTCCCTCCCAAAAATTACCACGTTAAGTTTAAAACACTCAAATCATTACCCGAAACACAAATTTACTACATTAAGTAGGGGGTTCATCACAAATCTTAAAAGGTTCTTTATAACTCCCCTCACATCTTTACAATACTGGAAGATGCTTCCTGTTGTGTTTATAAAAACATTTTAGGTACAACTTTGATTATCTATGACTCTCTTGAAATCGAAGAACATTAAAAAGTAGAAGCAAGTTGCAAAAAAAGCTCACAATTTCTAAACCCTCAAAGCCGCCCGCTAGCTGACCTTTTTTAACATAAACATTTTCACATCATTAGGTAGGATGGAAATGCAATATAAAACGACATTTATTCTATATCAAACATCAAATTGATAGCTCAGAGTAAAAGACAGATTTTGATTTTCTGTCTATCAGTTCTAGTAAATTGATTCCATCAAACATTCTTCTACTCATTTGAACCCCTTTACGTTTTATTTTAAGTTGAATATTCAGCTACGGATTGAACGTCATTTCTATAAGTAAAACAGTTTTCTGGGGAGAGGAATTGAGTATGAGGTTTCAGGCCCCAGAAACAGTTATCGATCACATCCCCTAGATCGTTCGAAGATATCTTTTCAGTGTGTCGTACCAGGATATGAATTTCAAAGCAGAGCTTAAAAGTGCAACGGAGCAAGTGTTATATTCTTTTTCATTAGATTCGTAAAGCTGCCATAGAGTAACTTTACAGAGAGAAAGAATAGGTGGTAACTTTCAAATCTCATGGATAAAGCTCTCTTGAAATCAATTCTTATAATTTTATAGCAGATCAAAATCTCTCCTGCCTTTTGAACTTAAATCAATTGCAGGCTTCACATCAATGCAAGAGGTAATGGTTCAGACAAGTTTGATAGAGATACTGCTTCATAGGATGCGACTGCTAGTTAGAGGGTTAGTTTGCAACATAACAGAAAAATCCTGCTAAGTCCATTTTTATTCACTATTGAAGAACAAATAATGAACATGATAAATTTTGTAATGCGACAATTGATTATACGTCTTTGTCACTGTACTGGTCGAGGCGATGCCAAAGGAGGTATGTGGGCTATTACCCCTCCCCCTCACTTTTGCCAAAACATGGTATACAATTCTTTTCTAGAAATTGATTAAAATGTGTTAGATAGGGTATATCATATATCCGCCTTAAGAAAATTCAGCTGGGACAAAGCACTGAAGCGAGACAAAAGGGCGTGATCTCACTGGTCACGCCCATTAACCTCCTACACTGCAGTAGCTGGCGTCGCCACTGGGCTTAACTACAGGAAAGGTTCAAGACTGAACTGGTGCTACCTTTGTCTCACCATAGACTAATCCTTTAGCAAGAATCTTTAATTTGCTATTTGAAAAATTCCATTCAGCTTGCATACCTTTAAATTTCAAATCATAGTTGGAAAATTGATTTCCCTTGGTCTTTTTAAGTGCGGTTCCCCTGCAAGGTTTATGCAACATCTAATATTAAAAACTAAATTATAAGCATATTGCCAAACACAACCTACAAGAAAAGTTGATGTTCTTTAACTTGTCCTTTTGGTTTTCCTTGAAGGTGCTTGAATTGTGAGTTGTGAAATGTTTTCAATCACGTATCAACTATCAAGATGCAATGCAGGTTATTGGAAATATTTGGTAGAGAATTCTCTTTTCTCCATGCGATACGGTTTTGTTGATAGATCACTAGATCATTTTACTAGTTTCAAGACGCCATAGCAAAATCAGTTTACCGACTACCTGTTACTGCGCAACTAACAAAGCTCCAGAATAGTTATAGTTCAACAGTTTAACGCAGCAACGCTAGACATTGCAATAAAAGACATGTTTGTTTCATACGTATACCAAAGTTTTATTTTTCTATTCATTTAATGAAATCCTTGACATTTTATTCCAAATGGTAAGGGTTGACTAGATTAACATAATCACATTAAATTAGTGCGAGCATCATCGTATTTCTGTTTATTTCCCACATCTTTAATGAAAATCCACAACATTTCTGAAAAATGTCATTGTAAATCAACCCAAGATGTGTCTACTATTTCTCCAAATTCAGCTTTTTATAATTTTGTTTAATTTCATAAATTTTCTAAGAAGAAACCAATCAATTTTGCATAGCTTTTGAGATTTTCTCTCCAAACTGTTGAACACACACCGTGCTAATCATTTGGAGTCTTTATACATTTTATTATGTCAAAACATAGTCTTCAAGAGTATTAAGGCTCAAAATCAATGAAATTTACGAATAATTTAAGAATAACGCAAGGCTTAAGCTTTATCAAAAATTAAACTTTCTGTTTATTTCAATTTTTGGAAAGCAAAACAAATGAGAGTTTCACGCTATATGTTTAGAGGTACACTCATCCGCCCTTGGACTCATTAACGCTATAATATGACTAAGTTACACCTTGTGTTGCTTAGGAATAATTTAAGAATAATCTTACGCTACCAATAAGAAAATTAAGAATATTGAGGCTCAGCCAAAAATTTGATATTCTTATAAAAAAGACCAATTGCGAACCATGATTGACTCTTGGGGAGCTCAAGCTGAACGGTGTAATTTTTTCACTATAAAGTTGTATTACAATCTCAGAGAACCCTCGTTTGCTCCTTTGCCCTCTTTTCCCTCTCATTAGGCTGAAAATGCAATAAAAATTAGCAATCCTCTAATCAGAAATTAAGTCATCTAAACATACTATTTCTGATTTAGAAGCAAAGAAATAGAAAGAGCAAAATATCCAATGCAGAAGATGAAAAGCACGAAATGAGCATTTGAACATAAATGACGATGCTAAAAAACAGTTAGGAAATTGCTCAAGAGAAAAAGCATGAAAGCAGAAGCCTCCAGAAACTTAAAAAATACAAGAATCGAGTCATAGGTAAATTCTTATACTGAAGAGAAAGGAAAAACTTCACCGGTGCCATTGCTTAAGTATTGGCCAGAATCTGTGTTAATTAGGTAATTACCCCTTCAGAAGGCGTGATAAAAATACGCTAAAAAACGCTAAAAAAGCAAATGTCAGTACTATATAATTATCTTTATCAAATTTATTGATTCCTTACTTGAAGGGGGGTTTTAGAAAATATGATATATTAAGTGCTAGGAAAATGATAAATGATATGGAAATCCAGTACACATTGAAGCCGCCGTTCATCAAATCCAGCGTATTATCATGAACTGCTTTGAGCAAATAAACATCTTTGTAAAATTTTCATAAATACTTATCATAAATACATATCTTTGACAGAAACTACTTGACGAAAAAAAGTATCAGTAAATAAGGGCTACAAGTACTTTTCTTCAAGAATAATAAGATATATTTGTTTAGATATATACAATACATATCATCATATCATTCATAAGGCAAACGGTACACGTGTCATAGTAGAGTGCGATATATCTAGATCAAAATGTCGATGAGATGTATAATATAAATACGTATTTTCTGTTTTAGCTTATTTGGAACTCTGCTGTTATGAGTTATAAAGAATATAAGAGATAATATGAAGAAGCTGTTCAGAATCATTTCAGTTAAGGTTTCAGTTCTATTTTGGGTCTACGTAAACATTCTTAGCAAGCTGCGTTTATTGCAAACTCACCTTTACCATCCACCACCATCCGTACTTTTGAATCCACTCCTCTTGATAGCTTCCATGGCTCCTCATTTTACAAACACTGTTCTCTTACGAACACGATGAGCATTGCGTATGCTACATAGGAACTTCACTCGGGCTGCACTGAAATCGGAAACCAGCCACACCTGCAAGTGATAGGACGGATCTGAGTAAACTATTTCTTTGTAGGCAGCGCTAGAGCTTAGAGAGGTACAGACAATATTCTTTTTCCAAAACAAATGATTTTCAAGTAGAACTACTAACACAATTTTATTGACTTTTTGTGCAGACAATCATCCTTTATTCCCGTAATTTCTATGTCTCTTTTTATAGTGCATATTAACAAGATTCGAATATTCGTACTTAACGGACGTAATTATGAAAAATCTCTTACTGGCGCAGCAATCTCCGTTGAATGCTGCTTCAAACGCTATTGCCAACAAGCTATCTCTGTCTGTTCTTGTGAAGCTAACGTGTCCAAATAGATTTATGAAAATGCCTTAATGTATTTTAACTTGAATTTATGATAGATGGGCTTGCCTGTGAATAACTTATAAATTTATGATTTTAAATGGCATTCGCAGGGGCTGCAACAAAAAGGGTGCTGAGGGCTATTGCACCCTTTTTTCAGTGTGAAATTCTATTCAGTGTGAATTTGTATTTTTCAAAATTTATGTGATCAAAAGTCAAAAACTTATATATTATGAATGTCATGTTTTGGAATTTTATGATTTTTCAAGGGGTGATCCCTCCTTTTGGCAGTTGCCTGGTGATTGCATCACGAACATTTGAGGAAAACCGTCCTATTTTATACACTAATGCGTCAAAGCTGAAACGGTGAACTCTTAAGTACTGATTTTGCTGTCTGCCCCATCAATGTCGTCTAAATTGAATGTCAGCAGGTACCGCGCAGCCATTGGGCTAGCGGGGGCTATAGCCCACCCACTTTTTCGCAATAATAGGCTAGAAAATTTTTTTGAAGGTTTACTCTAACGCAACTTTGGATAGTTTACTCCTATGTAGTAGCAGTTCTCATTGTGTGGGAACCATTTTTGTTCTTTTTCTAGGTGTTTCATCTTGTTTAATGACATGATGTATTTTCTACGCTAATTGTATCTATTTTTATAGCTATTGATATCTTCTCTGAACCAGACTGTTGATAAAAATTCAATAGAAATAAGCAAGTATTTTCTAAAAGGGGCGTTTTCCCGCGTTCAATAGGGCGCGTTCTAAAATTTTTTTCGGTCACACCCATTTCAGCCCCTCCACTTATAGAGTGATGCGCGGTCCCTGACAGTCACTACTGCTTTAGTCTGTTAAAACGTAAGGCACATATTCACCAATACTGGCTCATTCTTTCTCTCCATCTGTCTCCCTTTCTCCCTCTCCCTTTACATTGGAAACTTTCTAGAATGATTTGCTTGCTAGTTGTACGGTGGCGCTCTTTAATTACAAAATGAACCGATCAAGTATGCTCTTTATTTGGATATTTCAATCTGCATCTGAGCAAAACGTTAGTCATCTTTCAATTATTAGACAGCTTCCAGCGAGCAGATAAATGTTGGACGAAAATAGCCGTTAAGTACGCAATCAAGATATTCCTACTCATGCATGCCACCTTGATTTCTATGCCATCAATTTATAAGTAGGAAAATTTGCATTTTATCGCAGTTGTAAACGAACGAGGCTCGCCACCGTAACCGAAGGGTGTGTGACGTCAAGATGAAGCAGAATGGAAACTTTTTGCTATCTCCTTCCCTAGGAAATTAGTAATGACAGTGTAAACGGTGGAATGCAAGTTAAGAACCAATTTCTGTGGTTTCTCATTGTCTCATTGAAAGCAAGCCTCTGACGTCGTAGCAAATAGCAATCTTCTATGTCCATAAGCACATGAGCGGAGTAGTTAAGTAAGAATGCTGTCCCTCCACCAACAACTGAGGAATTTGAATAGCTTCTTGACCTTTCCGGGCCTTTCATCTCCCCATTTTTCCTATCGCTCAAACGCAAAGTATTTTTCACGTTTCTTTCAAGCTGCTCACCAAGTGAGATTTATTTAAAATGACGAAGTAAGAGTTTTCTTTCGAGATTCGTATATTTTAATGATACGAATCATAGAAGACATCAAAGAAATTTTTTTCTATATACAAAAACCAATTTACTTTGAATAATAGATATCTCAAAAATTGACGATTGGAATTTTCCTGTCAATTCTATGTTGCACGCGATGTCAATAAATTGCCTTATCACGTGATGATTTGCGGTTGATGACGGAAGACGATTCGTGTCCAATATTCGAAAGCAGGGTAGCAGGACCCTGGTACATAAATGTTATCTGAGCAATATTGGAAGTAATCTCATCAGAAGTCAGAGTTTTTATTGCTGACAAAGAAGTTATGTCTTTTCAAACGAATGCTTAAAATTGCTTTGGTGTGTTTCGGCTCTTGTCTTTGAAGTATTTTTTACGACCTTTTGTTGTTTTTGATTTCGCTTTCAAATATGTTCGCAAAGGTTCAGAGGTTGAATAGACTTTTGTATTGAGAGTACAAATGCATTGCAAGTCAGGCGAGAACGCCTATCTTCCTCGAAACAAGGAGTCTCCTAGCCCACAAAGTCGAACAAAGAGCCCTAATGCTGCCTGTTGATTGGCGCGTTTCGACAACAAAACCAAAAGTGCGTTGAATTGAGACACATGGCTTAACGTCATATCTCACAATACGCTCGCCAATACTTCACATAGATAAAAGCAGCGATTTGATGTCGACAGTCAGGTAGATCCGTAATCTTGTTTGTCTCAACAATTCTTTTGACAACATGGAAAGAAAAAATCATTTCCCGCTGCCCGCTTCACAACAGATACTTGAACAAACAGGCAGGGAGCTGGTCTCTACCATCAGGGGCAACATCAAACTGAAAAGGAATATTAAAATGCAACCATCTCCAGAATCGCCACTTACACTGCCTAAGCAAGAAGAGAGTTCAGCTGGCTCACTTGAAGGATCCGTTGAAGAAGGGCGTTTTATAAATGATAGCAAACAGGACGGTGCGGAAAAGAACTCCTTCTCGGGTAAGGAATTCAATTCTATGCTTTATACTCTAAATTGTATTTACAAGTGCCATGACCTCAAAGTAATTGGTTTGTCATAAACATTTATTGTTCAGTGAATGTGGTTCATAATCAATTTTGGAGGCATTTCTATGCAACAATTCACAATATTAACAAGGATTTCAATTAAAAGCAAATTAATGAATAATACTCAATTTTAGCTTGTCTGGATTTGTAAGGCCAATTTAGGGTAGCTTCATCGCCAGTCGACCAGTGCCACAGAAGCCAGAAGATCGTAGTTACTGCGCTAGAAAAGATAAGAGTTCGTGATAAGTACACTGAATAAGTACTTAAAACAGGTTCATAAGCCTCTTCCTATATTGATACATTTGCGAAAACAATATCGCTGCTTGATACGCTGAAGTGGTTGTTGACACTGATGCATATGAAGGTTCCTACTTTAGAATTTTTCACTCGCCTTTAGAGAAGTCTCTAGGCCCAGCTCTGTATCTTTTATCAATGTTTCTCCATTCGACTCCTTTACTTGCATATCTTGGAGTGGTTTTGTTTTCAAATCTGAATCAATGCCACTTTCTTGAAAGACGGTCAAAAGGACGAGTGGCTGCCTTTTGCAAACACATTCCTACCATCAAGTGAAGTGCTATTGAAGCCCGTTATTATAGTGGATTTATCATGGCAAACACAAATCTTTATCTCCGCCCTAGACAGTTACAGAGGATTTAGTTCGCTGTATCTCAAGCATCTCCAGAGACTCCTTTCTATTTCCACACAACACATCTCTGCAAGGGCCAGCGTTGCATCTGTAGCCTCCCGCTGGTTTATTATAATTAAAGGTCAACCATCGTTGTAAACTTTCTCATGTAGATAGAGCACTATCATCTAAGGCTTGCTCTAGATTACGAATCTGATTCCGTTTCTTCTATTCTTATTTCTGTTTTCAATGTTCTGATAAATTTTTGACTCTGCTAGTTTCATTTGCTAACCACGTAGGAATTTCAACACTAAATATGCTTCAGAATATTGCTAGTTTCTCATAGCATCGTGTAAGACTTTCCTGTCCTTAAAGTATCGATTTTAGTGAACTGAGTATAGCCTAAAAGCTGCCGTCTATGATTATAACAAGCAAATTCAACACTTTCAAAACTCATTGAAAATGTTTGAAACAATGTCTCTATATTTCCTCTCGCTTTATTAAATTGCGTTCTGATTGATCCACGTTCTATGGGAATGCTGAATTTCCTTCTTAATGCTGAAATACATTGATTTGCATGAAGCATTCCTACCATGGATATTTACAGACGATTGAAAAACTCCCCAATTAACCTTTTTGTTGCTTTAATTCTCTGTTATACGAGTCTGTTATAGACTTATTCTTTGACCAAAGCTCGTGTGCCATGTTTCAATTCATCTTCTGTATTCAAAACACAAATCCTCATGCTTCTTGAAAATGATGGGATGTTATGTAAACAGACAATTCTTTTGTTTATATACTAACAAAATTGAACGATTGACGGTTTTTAAAGCAGTCGTAAGGCCTATGTTCTCTCTGTAACTTTATGTAAACATTGGAAAAATAGAGACAACATTCATCAACTATGCATAAAACCTAAACTCGTGCCAAGATATTAACCATTTGTTTGAATACAATGAATAGGTAACGTTAAACAGGAAGTAAATAATAATGGGATGGCTTCTTGCTAAAAGTGTTTTGGAAGTACCAATTAAACTGCCCATTGTTTATCTACACAATTCATTGTCATGGTACTCCGGTAAAGTTTTCCCAAATAAAGTAACGTTATTCCACAGTTTTGTTTCTCCCTTTCTATTTGTCATAGGATAGGCCGTAATGAAGAAAGGAAAGCATTAAGAGATTAATACTTGTATAGTAACGATGTATTTTGCAATCAACCCCCGCTATTTGATGTGCTAGCCTGTAGATTTATCATTTTTCAACTGTTAGTCTTCTACAACTGCTTTGGCAATATCAAGAATGCATTATTTCTTATAAATAGTTCAAATCTCCATCCGATTATTGATTATGCAACTTCAAACTCGTCCGCCAACTCATTTACCAGTGGACAGTTTATAAAATCGCTAACCTCTGAAGCATTATTAATCTGCTGAGCACCTTTTCTTGCCATCACTGCCATTCATTGATATTTAAATGCATTTAGCATGCCTTTTTGCCCGCTTTTCTCATTCTGTTAGAATTCGTTGCACGCTATGCTTGCATGCAATGCTGTACTATACCATTGCTTTTGTTACCTATTGGAACATTATTTCATAGATTCAATACGTGAATCTTAGCTATTCATATGCATGGAATATTTGTAACTGATGTGTGTGAATAGATACATATATTCTTTCTCCTGAGCAATGAATAACTGCTGCATCTTCTTTTCTACCCCATCCTCTTGCAATGCTCTTTCTACCAATTAGTATCGTCCATTGATATCTCTTATAACTTAGAACCTCCTTCTCCCCCTCTTTATAAAGAAATGCCACCATTTTATTCTGCTACTGAAGTTGAGTTTATCAAAATACCAAACAAGAAATTACAGTTACTCAATATTATGATAAAATGTCAACTTTAACAAATAGAGGACTCGATAGCAATGACTAACTAAAGCATGTCATTAGTTTAGAATAAGAAAACAAATACTTCGATATAGGACGAAAACAATGCTGTGGTGTGTTAGTTGCAGGTTCTAGTACTCTTCTAGGTTTTTTGGTTTGCTGTCTGGAAAATCTATTATATTGTCATAGTACCTATTTATTGCACCTAAACCGACGATTTGTTATATCTTTGTGAATTTAACGGTGTTGTCAAAACATTTATTTTCATTTCACGGACAGACTCTACAATTTTTTTAATCATTAGCAGAGACCATTTTTGCAATTTCTGTTTATGTCACGTGTTTATGTCTAAATGATAACCAATCATGAAAAAATTTAAAAATTTTCTTCAAAAGTTCACAAGTTTCCTTGATGTCTTCAAAAGGAAGATGTATGCACAAGAGCTAAAGGAGAGCTGAATTACAAAGCTTCTGTTGCTAACATTGAAGAGATACTAAAATCAGATATATACGTCAATATCCTATTATGTATTTACCTCAAAGATCCTTGATGCGGATTTGAAAGTCTAACTTATAGAAGAACTGACGAACTTAGTAAAAATGAATGATGAGAGTTTTCCAAGTGTGAAAGACTACTAAACAGGACATGTATCTTATAATTTGATTAACACAAGCTAAACTTTTAGACAAGAACAAAGAGTACAGTGAAATTAGTTGTGAAACGGAAACCTTGAAAGAAAGAAACTCAGCCTAGTAACCAAATTCATAGCGTTTCACAATAACCTGATTTATAATCTAAGGACCCTTAGTGCCTTTAAGACCCAACATCAATTAGTGTCTCTGTTTCGAACGAAAACATACAACACACGTCCCGATTCATCCCGTTAACAGACAGCATTCGGGTGATTTCTTGCTGTCATTTCCTAGCTTTTAAAGACCATCAGACAACCATTTCATACGGTCATTGCTTTGTAAGCACGAGGGTGGCTTAATTTGTCTCTTACATTCTCTTCTCAAAGCAACACCATTTCTTTCCCTGGCCTTAACTGTCGTTTAACTACTCACGTAAAGGATTTGAGTAGTTATAGTTGGCCTCCACTTGCAAGCGATCAAAGGCTGTTTAGACAATAGGTTTTTTAGCAAACAAAATTTTATTAGCTCGGCTTTTAGAAGACTTCAATTTCTTTTTTGAAGCCGGGAAGTTTTTCACACTCCTAAAAACCCAGACTCTTCTGATTTCCAAATCTTTTGTTGAAAATCCTTCCTCGACTTTACCGATAGTTGTGCCATTAGCTCTTGAATAGATACATTTATATAAATTCTCTCAAGTTTAAATTTTTATTCATCATAAACAATGGAAATGCTCGGCTAAAAACCCCATATGTTTTCTCGTTACATGATTTTATAGAGGCCGGTGACTTAAATGTTGAAGTGATTGAGAATCATATAAAAATTGATTACCATTGGTTGATTTGGCCGCAAGGCTTTTCAGAACTTGCCTGGCGTTGTCCGGCCTAAAATCTCTGCGTGTATACTTACTGAAAAATTGCGTTTTCGTGATTGTTATATTTCCAATCAAGAAACGAATAATGTATCAATGGTTATTGTTTTGTATTATTTTTTATATTTTTGAATGTTTTTGCTATCCTCACGCGTTGCATACGATCAGTACTGTTTACACATTTTGATTATTTGTATATTGCAAAAGTCTTGCGTTGTTATCAGAAGAAGTGTGAACAGTACTGAATTCCACTTATCGTCGAGCATTTATTTCAAGATTTAACATTCCCCGTTTAAGTTTCAAGTTATTCACTAGTTCTATATTTCATTTAGAGTGTATCATTTAATCTCCAGTTAATTGATACACTTTTTTATAAGAACCCAGTAAATTCTGTCCAGCTTTGATATTCCAAACAGATTTTCGAGCCTGAACATATCCTTAAAATATTCTAATTTTTTCAAATGTGATATGGTTTGAGGAGAATATCGCTCGTTTTCGAATAGAAATTACCCTTTTTGAAAAAAAACGGGATACGTCAGTCATGCGATTTTCTGTCACAAACATCGCAAAACAGATAACTGCTGGAAAATGAGAAGCAATATACTTACAATATCCTTACAATGAATTTTATCATTCTGAGCCTGAATATTCTTATAAACAACATTCTGATTAAATATTTTGCACCCAAAACACCATTTCATGAAAATAACTATAAACCGTTCTTTTATATGGTGTTTCCTGGCGTATAGGCCTAGAGCTGTATTCGCAATTTTCATAGTATATATAAACATTTTGATTATTAAAATGGTTGAGATTTGCCAAAGAGTGTCAGAGAGACCTCTACTTGCTTTTGTGTATAAAACAGGATGGCCTTAAGTTGCAAGTCATTGCTTCCCGCGTATTGCGACAATCAGGCAACTGTACAGAACGTATTCATATAGTATTATAGACAATGTAAGAAGCTGGGAAAATTTGCCCGCTCTGTTCTTAGAAGTGAATGACCTTCCCATCTTAGTTCGATTTTCATTTCCTTGAATAGTTGTGAAGAAAGATTCTTTCAACTTTGAGGAGAAAGTCAGTGGTCTTTAGGTTTCTGCTCTCCCAGAAAGAAAATTATCTATTTCATAAATCTGGTTTTATTTCTATTTTTGTGTTTATATATATATTTATATATATTTATAAATATATATATATTATATTTAATTTACATATATATATGTTATATTTAATTTATATTTACATTATTTATATATTATATTATTTATATTTATATTTATCTATAACCTCTTAATCGAGGTTTATATTTTTGTTTATTTTGCTTTTTAAACTGCCTTGCAAGTTTATTTCTCCACGGCCTTCTTATAACAAATTCCCATGAAAACGATATCTGGTGTAAAAAAAGTAAAAAAATATTTGCTCTACGTTCAGAGTATACCAATTTCTTGCCAATCATTAAAATATATCTTTGATCTTCTGGCCAGCGATAAATATATGTTAGTCATTAATCAATACATATCTCTTGTGCTCTAATTTCGTTTAGAAATCCCTGAATGTCTCTTGTCAAATAAAACATATATTTCTCTATCTTTCAAATTCACTTATTGCTGTTGCTGTTTCGCAAGATTTTTATTTTTATAGCTTGTTTCAAAAGCTAAAGAAAATTTTCTGAATACATCAAATAATAAAAATTCCTAAAATTTTCCTGGTATACTTTCTGTACCAAATTATTATTCTTTTTGCAACAATTGTGTTGTTTCGCGCTCTTGTTACTTTCTCAGGCTCATCAAACGATATTTCTTATACTTTATTAACAGGCTTTTGCAATAAAGCCATGAATCAAATTAGGTTTTTTCTGGTATTATTCAAACTCCGGGTGTATGGTTATTGACTAAAAGAAAAGTAACTAAGAAATTAGCATGGATACAAAATTTTTTTGGCGGCGTTATGTGGGGAAGGGGGGAGGGTCAATGGGAGTTTCTTCTTGTTCATTTGATCTTATGGTTCATAACTCTACAATCATATTCAAAGAGGATGAATTTGAAAAAAGAAGAGCATTACGATTACATACTTCGTCAATTATATATAGCTATTTTCGACGGAGTTTAGCTGCTTATAGCTGAATATAGCAATAATCGAATAAGCTGAATTTTGAGAAAGCTTATTAAAGAGACCTACATTTAATTTTAAAGTACCCTTGAACTCTGGAGTTAAACTCTGAGGTGTAAAGTCGTGGCATAACTAAAAGAATATAGTTTATTTGGACCAAAAAGGAAAAAATCTTAGTTTTCGCGAGAAAACTTGCAGACCTGATTCATATGTACGTAAACCTTGACAGATGATAATCAAAAATTCTTTCAGTATCTTCTTTATTGAAAATTATAACTTATAAGATATTTGAACTTTAAAATCCGCAGAAACACCAACAACTCGAGTTTGAACATTGATAGAATCATTGAAAATCATATCAGAGAAGTTTGGAGTTTTATCTGACCGTCTTTTAACGTATAAAAGTTAAACAGCAAGATATTTACACCAAACAAGCTATATAAAAGCGTGGTTTCAGAGAACAGGGTCATCTTTCCCCGTTTACATTTGAAGAAATGCCTGCTTGGCTCTATCATAAAATTTTTTATCTCCAGTGCATAGAAGTGCAAACCATTGCAGCAATTCATATGACTGACGTGGTAGCTCAAAATTGGCTAGGGGGGGGGGAGCACCAACTCTATCAGAGAGGGCAAAATGTGACTGAAAATGGTGGGGGTGGGGAGGGCACAATGCTTGTTCAGAAAGAAAGAGACTAGAGAGAGAAATCTTCATATCGAAATATGCGCCTCTCCAGAGCTCGACTATATCAAGTGGCCTTTTTCATTCACATTTGTTTTCCAATACGCACTCACAGGATACAGTGGAATTCCCATATAACGGACTCTGAAGGGAACCAGAAACAGGTTTGCCAGATGTTTGGAGTGGTTTTCGGCCAAATACATTACTTTTGGAGGCAAAATTCAGCCAGCCAAACAAAATCTACAAAAAAGCTACACTTTCGCTAATTCCGTGGAATAAAAATGTAATCAAAAGTGGTTTTGTTTGTTAGAAAAGCTCCCACTTGCTTTCAATTTCAATTTTCTGTTATCTTCCACTTTGTTTCTTGCTTCGTTTTTTGCAATTTTGAGATTATTTTAACAAAATGTTGAAAATTGTCTGTGCTAAAGCTGTCGTTTTATTTTTATTTTTGTGGCCTTCAACATGCGGCCAAAATTCGGCCAACTTTCGCTTTTTCGGCCAAATCAATTTTCGACGGCCAACAGCTTTGAAAAACGGCCAGAATGAAAATAGTTCGTTATATCGGGAGTTTGTTAAACCAGTATAAAACTTTTTATAGGTATTTTCGTAGTACACGCCTAAAATACCTTTGATGGTCTTGCTTAGGCTATCTCCAACTCCCGGGGCTCGTTATACCGAGAGAATTTGTAAGGAGTTTGTTAGTCCTAGGGACCAGACATAAGTTCGTTACAGGGGGAAGTTCGTTAAACCTGGGGTGCACTATATCAGGATTCAGCTGTATTTGGAAGGCTGGTTTTAGGGGAAAATCGGCTGAAACAAGCCAGTTGGCATGCCAATGCTTTCTGCAGATATAAAACAATGGAAAAAGACCTAGCAAAAATGTCAGATTCAAACCTTTAAGAACAAAACATGTTCCTCGTGCTAATGTGAAGTTTTATTTGAATGACATATTAAAAGGCATGTAACGTGTAAATGATTGGCTAATGCAACACAATTACCTTGCTTGTTTAGTACAACGCATGGAATTGAGCGTAAAAATTCAAGAAGAAAAAATGAAAAGTCACGAAACAATGGAATTCCACTCCAAACGCTTTTGTTTTATTAGCCAACTGCTAACGCGACACATACCCTTTAAGATAGCAATTGATGTGTATTGAGACATCTTTGTTCCTATGAAAACTGAAAGAAATCTAACATATGAAACATCAGAATAAGGGTCAGAGAGAATTATATTGAAATTACACACCCAATTGTGGATATGTAATTTATATTTCTATAAAATTTGACATATAATACATAACGTTAAAAACGCAAGCACATGACCAGCATAGTTGTCCAATCAGTGCCGCACGCCTATACCACTTTTTTATATATATATATATATATATTCGGTATAAAAATTTACACAACAAATTACCTAAAACAGTACGTACGAACTACTAAACTACATTACAAGGACAGAACCCAGGAGGAGCAATATAACATGACTGCCCCCTGGGATATGACATGTATATAGATATAACTAATAATACTAAATATACATAAACTAGATTATAATAATACATACATAGTAAAATACAACATATACATAAACGGTAAATACTACATAAGTAGGCATACAAAACTATATGAAAAGAGTTTATATGAAAACCTATACCACTGGAGTCCAAGAGAGAAAACGAACTCCTTCTGTCCACACTATAGCGGCTTTTTTGTTCACATGTAGATCGAATCCAAAACTGCTAGATGAAAAATAGATCGGGTTCTACCAATTGTCTGATACATGTTGTCATTATAGAATTTTGCACAATCTGGGTTGTCTAAAAGGTGTTGTCCGATGGCAGAGTCGCTAGTTTTTACTGTGTTTTTAGACCTACAAGATCAAGGAGGTTTTTCTCTTTAAGGGACAGTTTTGTTTCTTATGTTTGAAGGAACATGCTGTTTTATCCTATCCCCCAATCTTTGGGTTGTGATCACACTGGCACGTAGATTTATAAACAACAGAACTTTTTTGGGTCTCTTTTTGGTAGTATGAACGCAATCCTTTTGAACGGATGGAAGGGCTCTCCTAGTGCTGTAAATAATTCGAGAATTGATAGCAAAGAAACATCTTGTGACGGCCTGGTTAATCTGACTTGAAAAAGCAAGTAAGTGTTACCAACCCATGGTAGTTTAAGATAAACTGGGCACTTTTGTGCTTTTGGACACCAATCAGATCAAAAGTGCCCTGAGCAAAAAAGTTTCGACAAGGTTGACTTTGCAAAGAGAATTCTGTTTAAGGCAAAGAGAATTTCAGCGTATTTGGATGACCTAAAAAATGGGCTTGCGATATACACTGGTAAAAGTTTTAATGTTAGACTTTTCGACCAAAACATTTAGTTTTAGAAAGGAATGGGCCTGGGTTATTTTTTTTTTATTATTAAATTCTTATTTCAACACGATATCCCATCAGAACTTATTATATCTTATCATTTTAGCTTATCATAACCTAAATAAAGGTTATGATAAGCTATAAAAACTAATAATGGAAGACAAAATTTAAAAAAAATAATTGAATAATATGAGTGTAGGCTTTTAAGGTGCTTTATAAAAATATCGAAATCAGCCTCTTTTTTGGAAATTGAATGTGTCGTCCACATATCGAAAATAGACGCCAGACTTCTGGTCGTAGTCGAACAAACGCTCTTCATGAAAGCCAACAAAGATATTGGCCAAGGCAGGTCCCAGAGGGCTACCCATAGCGACACCATCCCTTTGTTGGTACATTTTATTGTTAAGGCTGAATTCAACTGAACCATCAGCTCGGTGAAAACTTCCTCTGAAAATGGCGTTAAGCTTGCTCCGGTACAAAGCATCGGTACATATTTTGATGGTCTCACTCAGAGGAACATTTGTGAAAAGGCTACCAATGTCGAAAGAACACATGAAAGATGTTTCGTCTTTGATGTTCAAGTTTGCGTGAACTCGACTGCATGAACAGCTACCGACTTGATAAAATGTGAAGAATCAGAAATTAGATACCCAAAGCAGAACATAAGTTGAAAATAAGCCAATCAGCAGCAAAAATCAAAGGTCGCGAAACAAAGGATATCTGGAAACAAAGGATGGATGAGCTTGGACATGCCTTACTTTTACGTCTTTGTTGTCCATTGACAAGGGAGTCATGATGTCAAGGATTGGGCAAGATCTACACAAAACATTCACTAAAAGGTCGCAGATCGTAGAGTATAAAACTAGAAGTTAGGAAGATATTCATTTTCCCAAAATCAGGCTGGAAATTTCTCTTCCCTTTCTCATTTTCCCTTTCTCTGTTTTCAAAGACAACAAAACGAAGTTCCCCTTTCTCTGTTGTCAAAAACTAGAATGATGTCCTTGACAATTTTCAAGAAACAGAACCATGCTCCTTTTTTAAATTCTAACTTTTATCATTTGAACCTTGAAAGTGGGGCCCAAGTGCAATCCCATAACTTTCAAGCAACCTTAGGAGATATCTTTCGGTCACATGATTCAACCCGCTCGATGCTACGAGGAGGCTCGTAGAACTCTAATCGGAGTTCGCCGAGGCTCCTCCAATTTTTATTTCCAATTGACATGATATCCTATTGAGTCAGTCTACTTTTCTGAAAATTTAAGGTCTGGGCCTCCCTCCCCCTCTAAATAAAACCCAACTTTCCATCAATACTAAACATCTTTATGTACTTTATGATGCCCTTCTTTTTCTTGTGTGGTTAAAATTCCTCAATCCTCAATTCTCAATATAGATTGCTATGACGTCATTATTTGACAATCTTATAATTGAGGCTACTATCCAATATGTCGTCCGTACTTGACTACACGTAGCGCGCATACTTGGGTGACGCAAACAAAGACCCAGAACTAAATTATTGTCTTTCTTGCAACACTATACCTGTTCTTTGTTTTCCTATACGCATCTAGAGCTAAACCCATTAGTGGTATGAAAGACGCAAATTACGTGCAATTCGGCCAGGTCTACTGGCAAGACAGGGCAACAACTGGAATCAAAAGCAAATCAAACAAATGTGTATGTGAAACATATACTGTTCTCAAACAGCTGCTTTTTATCATATTCGTTGATTTCATTAGCATTAACAGCATTTATCAGGTTATAACATTCACCTATTTGTCAAGTAAAGAAGTAAAATTATGACGAAATGATTTTTTTTTTAATTTTTTGGATTTTAATCTTTATAACCTAAAAGAACATCACAAGATATCTCTATACGTGGAAACTCAGCTAAATTTGCTGCAAAGGTGTCGAGATACGGTCAGCAAAGGACATAATTATCGTAGAAAATCTGAAATAGCTAAATCTGACTGGCTTCATTTTTATTTTACTCTCCAAATCAAAATAATTTCGAAAATAGATTTATGACGTCATCGCTTTCTTACTTGTGAAGGCTTTTGAAAAATACAGTACCTTCTGCGGCATAAATTTATGAGAAAAAAAGGTATATTAAGCTGACGTCAGTCTGATATCATTATAAACTGGCTTTTTTCAGTTTGAGATTGTGCCGTCAATTCTTTTTATGCACGGCGGAGGGTTGTAGCTCCTTCACTTTTTGTCATATATTTGGGATCTTCATGCTTTTTTGGATAGTCAGGCCAAATTACGCCGTAATTCAAAGTTATGTTTTTTACATAAATTTTACAGGAATTCGCTCCTGCAGTAAAACATTTTACTGCATCAGCAATTTCCTGTTCAGATTTTTAGAAATTTCTTTATATTCAAAACGAACTAAATCGTGCCCAAACAGACAGTCCAAACAACATAATGTTTTTAGGGTAGACTGAATTCATATGCTTGTTGAATAACTTTGTAAGAACAGGCTAAGTCAATTCTTGGTTAGAGGATGACGCCATCGATTGTGCATCTTGTTCTTGACATACCTTCGTCATGGCGAAGGTATGTCGAGTATCTCGTTGATTCGTATGTTGAGTATCTCGTTGATTCAACATGGCGATTTCAAATCTGAGGTCCATTTTTGACGAAGGTATGTCGAGAACAAGATGCACATTCGATGACGTCATCCTCTAACCAAGAATGGATTTAGCCTCTTCTTACAAAGCTATTCAACAAGCATCTTTTTTATTTACAATCAATATTCAAGTATAGCCCAGTCAAGGGATGTGATCCCCTTTGTTAATGCTGAGCGTAACCGATTTTTACGGTTCTTGTCTTTTAAGATATTTTTTAGGCCGTGTTGGTTCATTTCATAGCATTACATGCAGCCTATTTTTTTCATGTCTCATAATGGAAACCCACCACTACGATTGTTTTATAACAATTTTATTGGAAATTTCGAAAGCTTTTTCAAACTTGATATTCAAAAGAAGTTTTCCAAGATTCATTCAAGGAGCGTTATTTGACACAACCTACTACAATTCTGTAAAATTAAAGAGTGTTTTTAATGTAGCTTTTTAATATTGAGGCTTTCCAGCTGATGTAGATATCCAGCCTACTTTCTAACCTGAACCTCGTTAACCCACGGCCATTTACGTTTCCGTTGCGCTCCTGAGTAGAGGAAACGGCTTCCAAATGATAGATCGCAAGGGTACCAATAAGTAAGGGTGTGCGTTGCTGGGCAGGATCATAGCTGAGGAGTGATTAAGCGTGGTAGGACCAGGGTGCGCAGCAAATGTCTTCTAACGTACTTAACGTTTGGCACGAAGTCGATGATATTAGAATGTTGGGTGTGCCAATACAATTGCAGGAGGACTACATGAGATCATGTCAATGTAAGATATTTGAGGATAATATTTTTAGGTAGCTTGATTTACCTCTTGGCCTAACTGAGCATACCATTCCAGTCCACGATCAAAGCTGGCAATATTCAGTAAACGATTGGATTGGTATATAGTTTGGTAACATTATTCTAATCCTAACCCTGGCCTTAATCCTAGGACCCTTGGTTATTGCGAGGTGCCTTATTGCATTCGCACAAAGCTACTAGTCGTGATTACTGTAAACGCTTTCCACCCCCTCACATATTTCCATCTCGTCTTAAGTTCTACGTCGTATTCTTGCCGTAGCAAGAGCATATCGCCCCAGTGACTTCAGAAAAACATGCTAACATAATCCTTGAGTTTTATCCTTGATATGAAACTTATATCTATCAATGAAACTATCTAATCATAAGTATAAATAGCTTTTTGGCCTAAATGACGCCCTTTTCAACATAGCGGTAAAGCCATCAAACCCGATTAGACCAACACGTCTCTGGATTCTCATCGATACTCGACCGAAGAGACGCGATTGCCAAGGTATTTCATGGTCCAGGTTCTGCTTTTCCCCTTCCTCTTGCAATTGGTATGTTTTTGCTTCCGTTTAACACAATTCTTGTCAACCTTTGCCAAATTTTACAAATCTATTTAACCAATATAATCAGAATCATTTGTGTTTTTATATTTCACTATTGACAAAACAGAAGAACGTTCAGCATGCCCCTTGGAAATAATGTAAAAATATTACCGTATTTGCGAAGATTTTTCTTCCTTGTCAAAAATTTTGATATAGGCTAAAATAAAAAAAAATTGTATCCTTTCGTTGACACAAAGGCAACTCCAAGACAAAATGGTAATACTGTGAACAAAATGTGAATTTTAATAGGTAAACTAAGAAACGAAGCTAAAAAGATTGGGAAGACACGTTTCCCTACATGTTTTTGTTGGCGTGGCATCCCGACGAAGCCGAAATTGACAGTTTCTGTGGATGGATGACTATTTAGAAATACTTTTTATTTTGATGACATAAGTAACGGCATTTACCTTCTTGCTTAAATCTGTATGCTTACTTCTTATATTCCTTGTTTAAGTTAATTTGAATTCTTATTCAAAGTGCTTTATTCCAGTACATCAAGTCTCCAGTGAAACTTTGTAGTTGCTGCGCTTACCGCCAATCGTTAAATCAACATTAAACACTGAACATGATCCCCCGTGTTGTCTGATTGCAAACGGCATTGATAGTTTCCAGTGTCACTTACGTCGAGTAATACCAACACAGATGCTTATTCGAGTCAACCATTTCTCTTATAAACTTCTTTTACATATACTTCTACGTTCTACAATGTGAAAGTTGCAACGCTGTCCAAACCGTTTATTCAACAAAATTAAAGACAATTGGACTATCCCCAACCGCCACTACCGTCAACTCGGCAAACTTTTGATGCTGCGCTTGACGATGCTAAGTTTCATTTAGCAAAGAGCATTTAAACAAGGAGAAAACAAATACTGCTTGATTCAAGGTATGCCGGTCTGATTCTTCTAAACTACACTGGATGAATTTGCTAGAAGGTTAATTGCCATAGGTGATAATCGCTATATTCAGAGAGGTCGACCATGTACGATAAAGGCCAAAAATCTGCAATGAACTGTAGTATATCCACGTGTTTGAGCACATATATGGTCAAGAACTCAGCAACGTGCGGGTAGGTTCTCTTCCTTTATTAAAATGGCTTCCATACATTTTTGCAATAAAACTTGACAAATATATAATCAACTTGGACAAATATAACAAAGAAATTGCTGCGAATTTGATGAAGATATCGTAACCTCTTTGAACAACGGTTTCTTCTGATGTTTACGAATGTTTCCACTTGTTGAACAAATGCCTCCAATATGATGATGAGTCGTTTGAATCTCAAACGTGTAATAAAACCCACCATTACGATATTTTTACAAATTCAACTAAATTTCTTCTTCAAAAATTGTCTTACCTGTCCTTCATTTCCCAGTGACTTTCTGATCTATATTGGCGTAGAAAGTTATTTAAGCACAACCTGAGAGATTGCTTGAAATTTCTGAAACTTGTGTCGACTTTTTGGTATGCCAAGAATGGATTAAGAGAACTTTTGGCAACACATTGCTATTTAGTCAAAATTCCTTGAAAAATTCTCTTTAAAAATTGTATGATCTGCCCTCAATTTCTCAGCGACATTTCTACTTTATATTTGCTACTCCTCAATCTTTTGGTTTAATATCGACAGGCAGAAAGTTATTTAAACACCATCTGAGAGTTTGGTTATAATTTCTGAAACTTTTGTCGACTTTTTGGTATGCCAAGAATAGATTAAGAAAACTTTCGGCAACACATTGCTATTTTCTCCAAATTCATTTAAATATATTTTCAAAAAACTATTTTATCTGCTTTCAATTTCCCCAATGACTTTTTTATTTTGTGATTATTGTTCATCAATCTTCTTATTTGATATCGATTAGCCAAAAATTGGTTAAACACATAACATGAAAGATTGGTGATGTTCTTTGAAACTTCCATCAACCTTTTAGCCTGTGCGCAAACTTCAGAAATGGGAGAGACATGCATGGTTTTAACCTTTCGGTATAACAAGAAATTACCGTGTATAACGTTAATTAAACAGAACCTGAAAGACTGTTGAGGTTGATGATTCCCGAAATTTCTGTCAACGTTGCAAAGGAGGCCTAGACTGCTTGTTGTTTTCGAGAGAAATTCCAAGAGCTATTCTTCTAAGAAATGCCCTACTATTCTCCTGGTCAGTGAAACCCCCTCGTAATTGCATCATAATTGTTGTAGTGGAATTTCGTACCCATTTCAACGTGTACTATTTACCTATCAAATTTTTACGAGGTTAATGGCTATAAGCAAAGCGGTTTTAAGTTGCTTGTCCAGATGATTTGCCCAGGTGTCACTTTTCGACGTGTTTTTTGGGGAACCATAACTGTTGCAAACGACCCATTTTAATGCTCTTAGATTTATTGCTTTAAGTAAAGCGTTTCATTCGAACGTTTCTGAACCGAGATATGACACTGTGCTTAATTATTGTCCTTACAGGCAAATCAATTAATCAATTTCCTTGTCTTCAGTCCACATTACCAGCTCAATGTAGATGTTGTTTCAAGCACAAAACTGATTGTGGTGATTAATTTGGAATTACTTGATGATTACTTAGAATACTAATTAATTGCTTACTCTCCGTTTTTGGCTGCATTATTTCAAAATTTGGCAGGCTCTATCGTTGTTGGTTTGCAAATGGTGTTCTTCAAAATGACCAAGTATGTATGCAAGAACTTAACTAAGAGGGGACTCATCAAATTAATCACGTGATCTAATCATTCATATCTCAGTTGCAAAACGGGCGCAATCAGTCTCTCTTATCGTTTCCAATTCTCATTCATATCGAAACCACCTTATTGAAGCTGATTAACTTGTTAATTAGCAACTCCCTTTGATAGAAGTTGGCAGATTTGTTTTTCAACATCGCTATGTTTTCTGCAGTTAAGTTGCAGAGGTATATTCATCATAGAGTGAAAGCCTTGCTTGTTTTCCGTCCTTGAACTTGGAGGCTCTTGCGCAACCGGCATGCTTAGCGGCAACTATATTGAGATATTGACTGTGTTTTGCATTTTCATGCAGTACGGTATTAGGCCGGTTATTGAACTGTTGTCGCAAAGCATTCTGGTTATTCTGGTTGTACAAGAGCCTTTCACTTTCAGCTTTCATTCGATAAGCTGATATTGATTTTATAGTTTGCTACCATCTTGACTAGGCCTGTCATCTTTCATTCGCCAACTTCGTTTCCAAATATTGATGCAACCTTGCATGGTGTAACAAAGTGCATCAGTTACAAGCAGACTGTTTCAGAAAAATTTCTGACAAGACCATTTATGATATCGCAAGATGACTAGAGTCCTCAGGATTGAATATTGATATGTCAGTGATGCTTCTTGTATTCAAAACTCTACTTGTACTTAAACGAAATCTAGGTATCACCAGATAGCTATATGTTCCAGAAAACAGGGTTTTATTCTAATAGATAAAGGAATAATTGTAATCTGCAATACATTTATATTTTTATTATACTGAAAGTAACAACCGAGTTTATGAACAAGCATGGCACGGTTAAATTCAATCGTCCCTTTTAATACAGTGTTTTATTGATTTGTCGACCTGATTAGGATTTGGATAGCAAGGATTTGACCGTATTTGGGTATAGCTTTGCAGGTTACTGCGTATTTTGTTATAAAATTCCGTAGCACCAAATTCTTTCCTCTCGCGCAACAGAATCAATCCTCCCGCGCTACATAATTATTCCTCCCTCGCTTTATTATTGTCACCCGCGCTACATTATAGTTCCTCTCGCGCCCCAGAAGCACTCCTTCCACACTACGGAATCATTCTGTCAGCTCTCTTAACCACTAGGCTTTGATAAAATAGCTTGAATTCAGTTTTCAAGCAACCATTTTGAAACCCCACGCAAGTCCTTGAATAGCATGAATTGCAAACTGCTTAAAGAGACTGCTAAATCCAATCTAATATCCAATCTTGCTTAGATCAACACCTATCTAGCGTTTACTTCGGCGTCCGACCTCCCTTAAATACACTGGTAGGAGACAGTGTTAAGCCTCTTTTCGCTTCTTACGGAGCGTGGATGCTGAAGAATCTGAGCAAAATCCTCTTTCACCTATCGTCAAGAGAATAATCTTGCTTTATCGTATAGTCTTGTTATGCCATTTGCACTGACCTCACCTTCTCCAGCAAACACATTCTTCGATGTGGCCTTGAGAGATAATAAATTCAATTGACTACGTGTCTACTAAAGAATTCCATTGATTGTAACAATTTTTCGTATCAGTTTAATCTAATTAACAGAGATACGATGAAGGGTTTTTATTAGGACATTTCCAATCAATTCTTGCACTTATTTGCTGATCCAATTCTGTCTCCAGCGTTCAAGCTCTCTTTTATTGATTTTGATATGCAATAATTCCAACAAAACCGTAGCCTTATTTGTTTCTGAGAAAAAGAAAAATTCTGTTACTACTTGTTCGATAAGGAAACATGGTGGAAAGCTCTTTCCGTGCAACAGTGTTCCCAACCCTATTCGTTGTGTTAAAACTGACTTTACTTCGCCGTATAAGAAAGACCGATTTTTTCACACATTATTGTTGAATATGGAAGCGGCAATGACATTGCCTTACCACAGAAAGTCACGTTCATAATTTCTGTTTTCATAAAACTTATTCATTTTTCAACTTTTTTTTACTTTTTAATCAAACTTGAAAAATAACTGACAGCTATATGCACGTTACAAGCTCAACACATTTGAAAACGTGATTTTTAGCTCTTCAAGTAATATGGCAATAATCTGCAATCCTTTACACAATATATAGACAAATGCTAGAATCATACCAAATCATGTCGATACATTTCAATGAATTTCACTTGAGACCATGTGCCAGAAAACGTTTGCATTGTTTTCAGGAACCGCGCACCAGTCTAAAAGTGGAGGGGCTGAAACGGGGTGCCTGAAAATTTTCTTAGGGGCACGCCCTCTAGAACACCGGAAAATGCCCCTTTTAGAAAATACTTGCTTATTTCTACTGAATTTTTATAAACAGTCTGGTTCAGAGGATATATCAAAACTATAGAACGGGCATGAAAATGCACAACACCTGGACTTTCAACACCCTGGACTTTTTATCAACAAAATATTCTTCTTCTAAAGCCAGTGGAAAAAATGGCTGAAAAATTCTGACTCAAAGTGTCATTATTTTCAAATTTTGCCCCTAAAATCGAAAACGCAACCGGAAGTTTATCGATGCATCATAAGTCCGCAAATGGGAAATGATTTAATCAACTTCTACCCTGCAATGTTAATAAAAGCTGGTGAAATGAGTGTGATTGAACAGAAAGCCCCTTTCTATGAATCTGTAGACAGGCCTTGTAAACCCACATCTAATTTTCACGATGACGTTATCGGCTTAAACTAAAATCAGTCAACCCTTTCATAAAATACACGTTTACATGTAGCATAAAATAACTAAACTTACGTGACAAAAGTATTGCACAGGCTGAAACAGAAATGGCCGCACTGCAGCAAAACATTTTAGCAAACCAAAACTATTGATTTCACAAATGGCATAACAAAAGTGGTTTCAATATCGATCGCCTTGTTGTTTACAACGCGGTCGCCATTACTGATTTGTTTCCTAATTATGCAGAAACTCATCTTTTCTACGATCGAAGAGGTGCATATTGAGACGTTTTATTTCTTGTTTACCATCCAACTTTATACCTTTTGCTACCAATTTCTGTAGTTCATGCCCTTAGTTTACAGAAGAAATTTCTGGCCTGGTTGAAGATGCAAAAAAGAAGCTATTTGTGTAGGTCTGATTTGGTATCTGTTCGATTACTAATGCTACTTCGATATTTTCCAACATTAACCAGATTTGTATTTAACCAGCTTTGCATTATCGTTAAATAGACAAAGTTTGAAGCTAGAAGCTATTTGAAGTATTCATAATGTAAATTGTGAAATGTATAGCACCAAGTACAGATCCTTGCAGGGCACCATTGTGAATTGAGTCTAGAGATGAGTCTTCTCGTGTTTTTATTCTCACGAATTTAGGAAAGCTCCTAAGCCAAATGCAAATCTTTCCTTTGAAGCCATAACGATATAGTTTGTACGAAAGCTAGTAGTGATCTATTGCATGAAATTATCTGTTATCCCTAGAAAGACTTAAAATCGGTAGTTGTTTAAAGGCTCTTGCGCAATGGGCATGCTTTGTGACAGATTTTCAGAATTCGCCTAATTTTGCACAGCATGAAAATGCAAAACACAATCAGTTTCTCAAGACAGCTGCCGCTAAGCATGCCGGTTACGCAAGAGCCTTTCACTTGAATCCCGAGTAAAGGATCTCAAGAGGCTCTGAAAACGGCATAAATACTTTTTTTAGAAACGATATTATTAGCATTCCACTTAGCACTCTATGTAACTAAACAAATGCCACACTTGTAAATGAGCTCTGTCACAATATTTCCGTTCAGAAATCTTGTGGCGAGGCAAGGCCTCATTGAATAGCTCATACTCTCTCCTCCTTACAAATATCCCTAAAACCTTTCCAGCATATTAAACTGCCAACTTAGAACGAATATTCATACTTTTACTGCACCATTCATTCGCTGTTGGTCCAGTCTTTTGACCTGAGTCGATGAAAATACAGGGTTGTATGGGACAAATTTTCTATAAGGTTTCTCGCATATGACGTCATCGATAATCATACTTCCAGTTGAAATCTAAATAGACAAATTTTAATCCTTTATAAAAATCTAATCCAGAATCGGTTTTGTAGAGTTTTGCGGTCTAATGATTTAAGATGATTGCAGCAATGTACCATTTCCCATGTGATAGGTCAAGGAACCAAATGCAATGTCCCTTCTCATGTTTTAAGATTATTTTCATAAAAAGCTTTTCCAATGCTCTTCCAATGCTCTTCCAATGCTCTTCCAATGCTCTTCCAATGCTCTTCCAATGCTCCCATCTCCATTGGCGGCAGCTGTGTTCTTCAATCATTCTAAAGGATGTCAGAGTCCTTTATTAAGGGTAACAGGTGATCAAATGAAAGAATAAGTAAAACTTAAAGCATTGATGTTGTTTTTCCGAAAAAAAAACCCGTACCGTATGACTGCACCTTCTTAAGCAAATGAATCTTCTTCAAGCTACCTTGAATCCGTATTACTTGAATGTTGAGATTATTCTGTTGCTCGGTTTTAGCACGAATTTAAACTTCTGCCCTGTAAAAAAGAAATGTCCACATGTAGATCATGTAGGGCATATAGGGTATAAGAGCCTTAACATTAGTATATTATCTGATAAATTGTTTGATACTAAGTTAAAGTTGGGGAGTTTTTTTGAGTTGGGCATTTCGCTCGTTCTAGATAATATCCAGTATTTTTTACGGAACGAATTTGAAAATGGCTTTGAAAAAAGGAAAAATTTTGCAACAACTTTTCACTGATACTGCATACAGTATAAAACTTCAGAAATCAGAATCGAAAAGATCAAGATTCAAAATGTATACCCTGTTGTGGATCGAAATAGGCCAATCAGATAAAAGCAAGAACGTGACCGCGACTGGGTATAAGTTCTCCATCTTCCATCCTTTTCGACCCTGATTCTGAGATTTCATACTCTGAGAAGTGTCAGCCCCAAAGGTTTTGAAAGTATGTTATAAAATGCTTGCTTTTTTCAAACCATTTTACTATAAGTATTCCACATACATTGTTTCCTGTCAACAACTTAAGGCTCCTGCTACACCCTTGAAGTCTTGTAACTTTGCAAAGTCCAAAGCAGTAGGGAACATCTTCAGGACTGTACAATGTGAACGAACATAGACGTAGGGGCTTGGGGGCTACAGCCCTATCAGGCAAAATGTATCGTATTTCAGGCCACATATGGGTTAAAGATCCGCTACGCCCATGTAAATTAACCTTTCAATATTTTGGCTATAGCAGTTATGACAAGAAATAAAAAATTTTTGAGGTCATGCGTTATCACACTCGCACTGTGTCATGCTTAATGCTCCCTTCATATGAACTTGTGCCAGCCTGTAAAACAAAAAGCATGTTGAAATTAGAAATGAAAATACACTGATTTTTTGCAAGAAACAAAGGTCAATGTTGAGTACTCCAGTTTCTTAATGTTCTGGACATTTCAATACTCATCTTTTCTTAAGAGTTTCTTAATTATGATGTCATGAATTATGTTATGAAATGTTCGTGACCTTTATTCACGTCAAGAGATTCGCTTCCGTTCTGATGCTGTATTTAGACGTGGGAAGTATATTTTTATCCCTTGTCTCTTAAATTTTAGGCCAACAGGGCAATCATGTTCTTGGATTTTACAAAATTTCCTTGTTCTCAGTTTTATCACGATTTAATAATTTTTTGCTTCGAGTACTGAGGTTTCTTAATTTTTTCTGACTGTCCAGTACTCGTTTATTATAGCCAGTTTCTTATGAAAAAAGAGTGTACTACAAACATCCTGATTAAAAAATGCTCGATACCTGCTTGTTTCTTAATGCAGCCGAAATGGTTTTCAGCACGGGGATACACAATTATCATTATAACTACGTTTGTTTGCCCGGGGACTCTAGTTTAAAATTTTTGAGAATTGAGGGGGTTTTGTAAACATTTCAATGATGAATGTAGATAATTATTGTGAACAAGACAAGAGACAAGTGCTGCCAGAATCTTTCTTGCCTAGGAGTTTAATTTGCGAAAAGAAAATATCAAGACTTTGGCAATTTGATGAGTCTTTCAGCTGGCGAATACTGAATTTCCCGAGTGGCATGATAATATTTTCATGCCAACAAAGCAATACTAAAATATTGATGAGGAGGAATATGGTACTCATTCTTGATATCCAGAAACCGCAATAAGACATTTCAAGGACTTTGGCACAGTTTCCAATAGCTTCAGTATAGTCATTATTATACCGTTATTTCTAAATTAATATGAACTTCACGTGTTCAATAGTATTAAATCGTGTGTACAAACTACAGTTTATTTGGTGTATTTACAGTATTTTAGATGATTTTCTGGAATGTTTTAATTTCACGTTAATCTAGGAAATAAGATAAATTTTCCAGAACCTGCACACGATTTTTTGGCACTTTTCAACGGTTGCTTAACGTAACCTGCATTTTTAAGCATATCCAACTTTTAATCGTACTTGCCAAATGTTTGGATGTTTTTCTTTGCGCGGTAACAAAAATATTATTCCATAAATAGAATTTATAGGTACTCACAGACCACTTAACGCCGATCTTTTAGAAGAATGTAGATAACGTTCCGTAAACCATTCAAAGTCAGCTCATTAGCCGTCGTTGCATTCCTCATGACGTAAGTTTTTCGGGTTAATTGGAATGTGATCCTATATAATAACAAATAATAACAAAGCCACATTCAACTTCACCACCATTAGAAATTTGGAAGCTTGAGTAAATTAACACCACTTTGACACGCGCATTCATTCGAGTTTAGGTCTGGTGAACTATTCGGACAAATGGTACCGCCATTGGCTTATTTACAAGATAACCTCAGGAATGACCACCCGGAAGCAAAATCAAAATGCTCCTTCACAGTTAGAGCATTTGATTTGATTCAATGATAGGCTGCGTGTTTATGCCTTTTTCCAATAATGGTACTCGACAGGGCCGCCGGAAGCGGGGGGAGGGGGCTTGTGGACTGGAGCCCCCAATAATTGTCAAACTATGCTATATGAATTTCGGCCCCCCCCCTCCCAACCCCTCCAATATGAATTTCATTCCGACGGCACTGCTCGGTAATTTAGCATGCTAATAACCAAGAAACGAATGTTGTGAAGGAGAAACATCCGTTTAATCCCTTCACTCGTGCCGAGACCTCGAAGTCGGGTTATCGGATTATGGGTCAGGGTTGCCAGACTGAATTTACAAGTGAAGGCCAGACGGATGACCTGCTCAGGCCAAATGTGCAAAAAAAGGCCAAATTAAAAAATTTCGCAAAAGTACATTGCCCAAGCGTAGTCTTTTTCCAAGGAAGAGTCTATTAAATAATTTACTAAACCAAAACAATAAACTGATAAATGTATTAAAAAAATTTCTTCCTCTAATCATTAGTACAGGCAACGATATTTGACATTTGGGTGCAAACTGTGTAGTATTCTCTTTGCATAATTTGATTGGTCTTCAGGTCGTTAATGCTTATATAAATGAAAGAATGTCCTCATAACTACTGCTGAAATAGGCTAAAAAAGCAATTTAAGACGTAGGCCAAAAACAAACTTTGTAGGCAATTTGACTCTGAAAAAGGTCAAAGTTGTAAAATTTGGTGTCTTCTTCGAATGTCCTGCAGTTCTGTGATCTTTTCGACACAGATGTTTTTCGGCACAAATAGTTCGATTTTGATTTAGTGATGTTGTATATCTGCTTCCCCTTTGCCTGGATTTCTTCCACATATTCTTATTCTGAGGCAATAAAAATCAGATCGTGGCTTGTGAATGTTATGTGTCGCGTTAGCAGTTCCCTCAAGGGCAAAACGGAGACAATCTTTTTATTGTGGTATGAAACAGAGGCGACCGAAAGCGTCGCACTTCTACCGAAGCAGACTATTCCTGGGCTAGTAATCCGAACTACAGGACGGGCGGTTCGCCTCAATGTGGATTAAGTGCGTCAGACAGAGTTGAGACCTCTCTAGGACAGGCGCAAAATAGGGGAACAGTTCCCCTAAGACAGTGGTTATGCAATAAAACGAATTGCTATATCACGCGTCCCTGATTTGTTATATATATATATATTGCATAAGGCAAGTTCGCCATGTTTTGTTTGTTATTATTGTTCTATTGTAATTTAAGTTGATAAGTAGGCTCCTCTGGGCGAAACTGAGGGGTCAACCACGAGGAGTTTTGCCATGCTACGAATTCAAAGATAATTCGAAGAAAAAATAAGAAATACTAAAAACACATTTTTTTTCTACGATGTTTGCAGCTCTGCTATAAGACTCTCTGAAAATCTCTGAGGCAAGAAACATAATGAAGAAGATGATGCAATTTTTAAGCAGCATTCTTGCTATTAGCTCGGCCTATGCTCACTCTGAGTGGATATCATATTAGCAAAACTGACTAATGTTTACAAGGACAAAAATAAACTAAGGACATTTTCAATATATCGGGCTTTGTAATATCTAGAACTGATTCTATTCCCTATCTCCAATACCGACCAATGATAGCAAAAATAATTCCCTAGCTTTCTGATTAGGTTCTGATAATTTTGCTGTGTTCTTGCTATGTTAATTATTTTCATCAATCTGTTATGAAATTTATGATTTTTCTTTATTTTCTGATTACATCTTGATGGTTTATTATATTTGTAACCACTGAGATTTTTTCCCACTCTGTCGTGTCTTTATCAATGATAAATTCAAACTTAATTGTAGATATTTTTAAAATTGAGCATTCCATGATTAACAAGTCAAATTGTTAAGTGGCTTGACTTTTGATAAATTGATACATTTAATTTTTTAGTCTCTGGTCTTTAGTCAGTTTAATTTTTGGAGAATCTCAATATATTAGAATCACCGAACCGTCCACTTTCCAAATTCATTATTGTCATTTATAATTATGACAGTAAATTTGAATGACCACGAAGTCGAGTCGCTAGAATTCAATCATTATAATAAGGGTCGGATTTCTTTATGAAACCTAGATAACTTTTTCCAGAGCTCGTATTCGAATTTTTTGGACAATTTTGAGGCTTGGCAAATTCAAATTTTTTTCTTATACTTATATTGGCTTTTCTGTGTTCTCTCACTATGAACCGTTTCTAAATAAAAGTGGTGCATGGCATTTTAGTAGCACTGTTGATTAGCAGAGAAAATCTCTTCTGTGTTGTTAACTTTTGGAGACCATTTTCAGAACACGCTTTAATACACATTGCTCTTCATACCACCTTTTCTTCCATGGGCGAGCATGCTTTCACGTTGTTGATATATATATATTGCTATATATTAGTGTTTTGTAGTGTTTTAAAAATTGTTTACATAATTTTGTTTTGTTTTATATTATGTTTTTTTGATGTTCTTATATAAAAGAAGAAGTGTAATTTGCCATCGACGGATAAATCAGAAGGGCAATAGTGCACCAGAATATTCTCACTCTTTCTGGTTTACGGGAGACTAATAATACGGAAGAGGCCTTCGTTGACGGTCGTTGACCAGTTCTTTGGTGTTGTTATTTTTATCAATTAGTTCGGCCTTGAAACTTTCATGCAATAAATCGATAATATTTTCATATAGAATTTTACAATTTATTTGAAAGTTTTTGCTATAAATTTACATTTTGTTATCAATGATTTGGTAACAAAAAAACATAGAAGGTAATGGTAACAGAATAACAGGAAAACTTATCAATTTTCGATGCAGCGTTAAATTGCAAGGCATACACCTAGCAAATATCACATTTCATGGACACGATTTTTGTGCCTCATGCTCAAAATTTTTAAAATGTTTTGAGGCCCTGATTTAGTTCATTTCTGCACATAGAAATTTGGTATATTCCGCACTCCGAGATAGAGAAATAGAGAGATAATTTTGTAGAGACAGACAATCGCGACCCCCTCGTGCTTTCAATTCTCGTCCGATCCTTTTTACAGTATGTTGAAATATTCTAAACTTTACAATTCCAAAGTCTAGCAAAAGATATGGATAACATGCCACTGGAATTAAGTGTTTTGTCACTGTGAAATTAGATAATTTTTGCACCATCCGTGGTTCATTGGACTTCAGACTTCAAGCATTTAAAAAGCGTTTGCTTACATCACTACGGTACAATCTCTGTGTTGGGTTTGAATATTTCTTAGGTAACCAGCAAAGTTGCAGCAAAACCACTCATATTGAGAGCAATGCTGAAGGCGTCTGATTCTTTCTTTTTTGCAAGTCGGCACTCTTTGATAAAACCTAAGTTCTGATCTTAGGAAATTGCGGTATTTGATCACTATAGTGTAATACCCAGACTTGCAATTACGGAGGCCACAAGCTCTTTGTTTCTCAATCTTAATTACAGCAACTCATTTTCACCGTGAGCAAAAATGAATCATTTCTGCGAGCAATTCTGGCTGCTACGAAGTGACGCTACCATGCAGGGCCGCCGAGATGGCTGAGACCCATGCCACACCCAGGGATAGGCCTAATACTAGGGCCCTTCATTAAATTTGGATGTATACATAATAGTTTTTATTTACTTTCAATTTATATTCGTATAGCATTGCTAAACTTTACCAGTACAGATAAATTGTAATTGCAATTACCGGGTTTTGAGTAATACTTTAAAAAAAACAGTTTAATCGCCAACGGGCCCCTCTGTTTACGGGCCAAGGGGCGATTGCCCCCTTGTCCCTCTCTCGGTGGGCCTGGTCCCATGACCGTGTTTGTGACTTCCCATGGATGTTTCAACTGCACTAGCCTAACAATGTTTTTTGGAGTGGGAAAAGGGGCTGGGCAGACATTACCCGTTGCTCTCCTTTTGTTTAATTACAACTAACAACGTTTCGATCAGTATCATTGTTCGAAGTATAAAGGTGTCCCGGATCTTTAGATGTGTCCATAAGTGGGAATTCATGCCCTGGGAAAATTATTCGGTTTTTATAAACAAAATTTTAATACCATTGTTGATACATTTATGCACGTAATTAACTTTTTCCTTCAGCCGGATTTCTTCCGCGTTGCACTTTTTGCTTTTACCTTTTCAAACTGATTCTATACCCTGCACATTGCTTTGGTGACGGTGTTCTGATTGGCTGGACGCGAATGCGAAATGTTTTTGTCGTATTCTGTTTGAGTTCTTTACATAAATCAAGCTATAATGCTTTTACCCTTGGATGGAGCTTTCCTGCAGTCCATAATAAGGGGCCCCGTCTTCCTTATGGGCCCAAGTACCTCTGTTATTCCTTTGTCTACATGCCGTTAAATCAAAGGCACAAAGACCAGAGATGCCAGAAGAGCTGTTGTGGCGGGATCTTTATCGAAGAGGTGTGACAAAGAGAAAAAACTTTGTTCATATTTTCTGTCTTATTCATCATCATATTGTATTAGTATACGTCATGTTCTCATGATGTAGAAAAACAGCAGCAAAGGTTTCAACTTTCTTGATTATACCAAATTTAAACGTTGTATCACTTGAGAATGACTGAAGGATAATTTCAGGCTCAGAATCAAAAAAATTTAAAATTGAGTGTTTGCAAAAATTGAGCTATTTTTATAAATGAGTTGGTACTGAATAGTTGTCAATTCAACACCTTCCTACCATTCATAAAGCTGGTTCATTAAAAAAATCATTGATTTGTTTAATATCTTGTAACTATCAACTTCTTCTGGTAGGCCTTATCGTCTTCGTAACAGCTATTCCTTAAGAAATAAAGCAAATCAGCACTCATTTCAGTGGTACCGTGAAGAGAGGCTCGAGGGATCAGCCCCTTCCTTAAAAAGCCACAGTAAGCGTTTGGGACAGCATTCCTGCTCATTTAGGTCGACACCTATGCTTATTGCTTTCCTGTTTAGTGTTAATATAAGTCTTTAATTGTTAATGTTAATATTAGTGTTAATATAATCCAAAGAATGAAACGGCAACAACTTTGCCAATTCATGCAGGAAATATCTGCAAATAGCGAGCAAAACATTTTGATTTTACCAGAACTTTGCAGCCAGCAATCTGTAAACAGCTATCTAGAATTATATTTGAATGACGTCATAACTTATGAATTCTATTAGTCCCGTTACTATGACATGATTTATGTTGCTAAGGCTTTTTATTTTCATTAGGTTTCTGTAAACATTTTAATGACGCAAAGTAATTTGACCTAATGCCAGAAAAATGCCTTTGAAATGGTTTGTGAGATACATTATCTACAGAAATGGCACAAAAGCAGACAATCTTCTGAAAGTCGTTCTCGGAGAATGGAAAATCCAAGGGACGCCTAAGACAAAGAAAGTCAACACAGATAAGAAAAACGAACAAAGGTCCACAGTGTAACCTAGGAATCTGTTGCAACGAAACGCGCCTGTGATGGTGATGTTATCTGTTAAAATCTGTCTGGTTCAACTTCTCTATCCAAATCTAGGAGACTCTCTGCTTCCACAGGTTTCTAGTTAACGATAAGAAGCTTCTATTCATCAGCGTGGATAAACCTCCCTGTCTTGGATTAAGGCAGAGCTGAGGAAGCAATAACAAACATGGCTGCCGTATAATTCCTTTCTTGATAGAGGTCTGTCTGCTATTTATGAGAAAGAAATTCAGCTTAACCATTAATCATGGAAAGAATTCATTTAGCTTCCTTTATCTCAATTTTGACCCGGTCTTTATTTGTGAACGCTCTTTTAAAGGCATTTGACATGCATAAGTACAGCGAGTCCAAAAATAACTTAGGCCGAATTGATCAGAGCACGCCAATGATATTGAAGCGCCTCTATATCATTGGAGCATGCGCACAAAAATGGAATTGGAAACTGCTCACGTGAAACCACGGCGCGCTGCTCTAGGAATTCACCCATTTGCAGAATAACGGAAACTGTTCACGTGTTTTTCTCTGTGCGAAAATTGATTGGTCAACCGCTCGTGGTCGAGTGGCTGTAAGCCACTTTTACTTTCATTGCTCATGGATGGGTCTGTAGCTGTGCCGTCTGTTTTTCGTGGGACTGGGTATTTCACCTATCGACGGTTTTTTGCGTTTTCCAAAACATTTTCCCAAGTATGGTGCTTTTCCAGAGGAGTTGTTCCTAGAAATCTACGGGGCGCTGCAGCACCCTATAGTACACTTTTTTATTTCATTTTCATTCCTTGCTATTCAGTACTTTTATGAATTTGAAACGGAGCCAAAATTTGCAATTATGGAGGGATGCCTGGCTCCCAAACTGACGCCTTTGAGGCTTACCAGCATAATTTCTCTAAAAGAAAACTATTTTATGCAGAGACATAAAAGAACTAGAATCCAGTTATTGTGTCACGAGTTTTTTAAGACTGGGAAGAAACGCAAAAGGAAGGAGGAGTAATTGACCCTGTAGCTGAACTTCCCTTTACTAACATTAAAAAATACTCGATTTCAGATGCATACCCGCAACGGTACACAGCCGGACAGAAGAAGAAGCAAAGAAGATATCGAACCACATTCACTCAGTTCCAATTAGATGAACTGGAAAGAGCGTTCGAGAAGACACATTATCCAGACGTTTTCATGAGAGAAGAACTAGCTTTGAGGATAAATCTAACGGAAGCAAGGGTGCAGGTTTGTGCCTTTTAGCTTATGAAACTAATTGAATACATCAACTCGCCATGATTTAATAAAACCGTTTGCGATATTTTCGACTTGACTGCGAAATGGCATCTAATTAAGTGCAGTGATAGCCGTAAATGAATTTTCCATTCTCAATCAATGGCCTTTTGTCATCGATTTTATAATTTCATTTTTCACGTTTGAATTTTACAAGATGTACTGGTTGCTATTGGGGCAGAAAGATTGGCTTGTTTGAGATGAAAATATCAGCAAGAGTAAAGATGCTCTTTCTCGGCCATTTTTGTACCTAAAATCCACCGTTTGTTATAAAATCGGAGCAATAAAGTTATTCAGCATTAATCGGAGCGGAGGTCAAAGGGTTGCTCAGGTAGTCGTCATTTCGATTTTCGACCACTGCCGTGGCATGGCCGGTCATATCTCAAAATGTCGTTCAAGAGTTACGAGATGCAGTGAAATAACGAACTTAGCAGGGAACCAGAAATGTTTTGCCGATTATGAAAAATTGATTTCCCACAAATTAAGTGATAAATGAACACCGAAATAAAAAATAAGAATAACAGATGAAACATTTATGAAAAGTTCGTTATATGGAGGTTAATCATGACAAAGGGAGCTAAAAATTAGTTCGTAATAACGAGAGTTTGTTATATCCAGAGTTCGTTATACCGAGAGAATTTGTAAGGAGTCTGTTAGGCAAAATCCAAGGGACCAGATATTTAGTTCGTTATACTGGGAAGTTCGTTATATCCGGGGTTTGTTATATCAGGATTCCACTGTATCTTATACTTAGTAATGATAATAAACCTGCTTCAGTTCTCCATCCCCGGAGCAGTTAGCTGCTTTTCAAATTTTCAAGCAGAATTTTAAAGCCACAAATCTTATGAAACAAATTTCACAAAGAAAAAACTTGATTTTATTCCATTTTCGAAACGAGGAGCATATCACAATACAAAATGTCGTATGCATTTGGCAGAAATCCTTTTGTTTTCAATACAAATCCCCAAAAAATCCCTGAAAAAAATTTCTCGGCAAATATTTAATTCTTGAAGTTCATCTTGAGCTCTGTAAGGTGCGCTTTTGCCCTGATAGAACACCCCACCCCCCGGTAGTGACGGCCTTGTTTTCATGAGTGTTGTTTTTTGTTATGTTTGAGTGACCTCGATTTCATCTTGTGGCCTAGAAAATGTATATATTTTTAGAAAGATTTTTTTCAGGCTTATTCACAAAAATATGAAAACATCTTGTGTTAATTTTTTATTGTAACATTCAGGCACCGTGGTAAATGAGGTCATCTTCAATAGACCCCTTTCACAATAACGTCACGCGGTGTTTGAAAGAGAGACGAGCGTTTGGAGTCGAGGCAACTGATGTAGTCGGCTGTGCGAACGTTCGGGCCTCTTTGGACATCTACAGAGTCGATAATATATTTCTACGTTTAAGAATTTTTTACGCCCGATTTTTCATTGAAATGGATGCATTCAAATTGTTGCTGCCGAAGGAAAAGAAAGTTGATTGTTTAGAAGATCTTGGCGCATTGACTATTAAAGAATTGAAGCATATTCTTGTAGCATACAGGGAGAAAACTTCCGGTGTCAAAGCCGACCTTATTCTTCGTGCATATGCTGTCTTTTGTCGTGCAAAGAATTTCAATTCTCAATCCAATGACATTTCAGATGAGTCCTCCTTACTTTGTCACGAAAATGATTTCACATTCACAGCTACGCCGCCTTCCTACAACATCCTGATGTCGGCCATATATAAAAGTCTGATTTGCTTATGAATGTTAAAGGGGAAGGTCTTGTCATGAAAAAAGAAATTTGATACGTAGAGTTTTCATAAGATTTTTGTACTGCTTACATCTGGAATTTTTACCACAAGTCGTATGCAGGGGGTTGCCGAAGTTGGGGAGTGTTCATTTAACAAGTTGTCATAATGATATAAGACTAAGAGTACTCGCTTACAACACCCTTTCATTTAGAAGTACAAAATAAACCTAATTTTGAAATGATATGTGGATTTTTTGCAAATAAACCCGAAAACAGTCTTCCTGAAAAGGTCGTACGAGGGCTGCAGCAAAAAATATCTTAAAAATTTTGAAACCCTATTTAACCACACAATTTCTGGCTGAAAACTTTTGAAATCAATAAAGCAAGCGAGCAAAATATAACCAACCTTTCAAAATTATGCTAACTTTTGATAATCTTGGTTTTTTTGGTCCAACTTAAATGAGCCCATATGCGGAATCGTCTTTTTGCCCTTTTACCGCTTGAGTGATTTTGCCTCACCGGCTCAATTATGACCAGTTAAGCCCTGGCCAAACGAGCCAAAATTTCACCCAACATTTCAGCCAACACGCTCTTTTCGCATGTAGCGCCTTCAACGCTTCTATATCATTATTCCTTTGATAGCAGCCTAGTCAATGTAATTTTTATTATCAATTATTAGAGTTTCCTTTTTTTGTTTTTTAATTAACCAAGTTTTTGTATCTCACTGTTTGTGGTTAATTATTATTGCTTTATTTAGCTATCAATTGTCCTTGTATAAAGTTTAGTGTAAATAACTGTGTTACTGTTTGTTTGTTGTTGTCATTCTACTATCCTAATTTCTGTCCCATTTCATTTCACATATTTTAGAAAACAATGCTTATTTTCAAGGGACGCTCCACTTAAACATAAAGGAAAGGCTTTTGCATAAAAATTAAATTAACCTTATTACAATTCAATATATGCAATTTAGAAATTGTAAAAAAAACCTTACGTTAATCTGAATATAGTAATTTAATATAAACATCAGCGATAAAAAGACCGAATGGTTTTTTAAAGTTGCTCAGGGAAAATATCCGTTTACACTCAGCTGAGAGGCCAGTCCAAGACCTAGCACTTCTAAATGAGAAGCATTGCTTTCCATTTTTGAGAGTTTTTCTGTAGTAGCCTTAGCTCAGTTAATGTATTCCTAAGATTCCTAGAAGTTAACTTGAATATTTTTGTGAAAAGATTACACATCTAATCTATTGTGGAGCTAGTCCATGTTCTGCTCAGTTAGAGTTGTCAGAAGGGCGTGCTAAGGTTTAAAAAAGCCCAGTAGTTAGAAGCCAAAAAACATCACGGATTTTGCATATTTGATTAGAAGCATTCCAGGGTGTTCTTTTAAGTTATTTGGTCCAAATTTAATAATTCTAAAGATATATTTTATCATCACACTTAAGAATTATTGGCATGTAAGAATTCTATTGGCACTCTTACTTTTACTTACATCAAGAACATTGGCACAACGGCTTGACTCCAACCAAGAACGTCGCCGCCAATAACCGCCACCAGTAACCACTACCAGTGACGGTTCCTGTCGCGTGGCCATCGTCAATCATTTTCTCGGTTAGACATTCCCAGATTGAGGGTTGGATAATAGTTAACAAATACATTATATCATTAAACAAGATAAAACACCTAGAAAATTAACAAAAATATAGCCTCAGTTATAGACAATTTGAAAATCATACTTCGATTTCAGGAGAGTGTGTGCAATGATGATGATTAAAGCTCGATTGGATCCGGATTTAGTTTGAGGGCTTTTTATACCCTAAAAGAGAACAGACAATTATCAGAATACAGAGACTTGCTAAAAACCTTCTTAAAAATTGTTTTACTTTGAAATTGCAGAAATCCTTGCAATTTCAACATTTACCGTATTACAACAGTAAAACATTTGGACAATCAAGCCTTACCTCGTACTTTATCCCTTTCTTTATTCCACTAAATAGCTATTGCCAACATTTTTGTGCCTTGATTAGTAGAAGTGCTTAGAATTTCTATTTCTTTCTATGCAGGTTTGGTTTCAAAACCGCAGAGCAAAGTGGCGAAAGAGGGAGAAGTTGACGATGGCCTACCAACAGCAGCAACAGCAAAATAGCATGCTTCCAGGAGGGACACCTTGTGATATCCAAAGCCCTTATCATCTGTCATCGAGCCCAAAACAGCCAGCAGCTTCACGTCCTGGCGTACCCTCCCTGACACACCACGGGCCTTTTCAACCATGGACCCAGGCTTATTATTCGCAGCCAAATTCCTTCCCAGGCTTCCCAGACTACCACTCTTCGCAGGTACCTTATCCTCGACCAACACAGTATTATTCATCACCTAACAGCACACGCATTTCTGATGCAGATACGTTAATACAGCCTACCTCCCCACCATATGGACAGACTGGTTTTAGTGGCTCAGTCAAAGGCCATAGCCAACTTATTTACGCGTGACAATATGGAAATCCGCAGAAATAAATCAACGATATTTTGAAGAAGTTATCGCTGAACTTTGCTGGTAAAAGGCTGATAATATCCTAATATTTTCAAGTGCATTTAGAAGGGACTGGTTGTATAGAATCAAAGGGGTGCTTTTTCAACAATATTTAGCTACTTCGTTTTGTTATGGAAGTTCCATCGTGGAACTCAGATTTGTGCTTTTAACTAGAATCGCAAGTAGTTTACAAGTCTTTGACTATGCATGGCTTGGGCTTTTCAGTTTCCTTTTAATGGTTTGCTATTGGATCATCACCATTTGTGACTCACATACTGGCTGTTAGTGAACTGCCCATCCCCCAGGAACTGCCCCTCCCTCAGGAACTGCCCTTCCCCCAGGAAGTGCCATTGGCTCAATTTTTAAAGGCTTAATTAAACCTACCTATTAAGTCTAATTACACTGCCGACCACTTCATCCCGAGAAAAAGTTTCTAATTTTGTTTCATCTACTAACGGAAACAAGATTCAGAGGTTCATAACCCAATCAAGTGGATACAATAAGGGTTTGATTAGACTTCGTCTCGATATATTAAGGGATGTGAAGTCAAATACAATCTTCCCAAAGTGCATTAAACTCGATTTTCCTTATTCAGTCAAATCAATGGCGAACATAGACAATAACCCAATCAATCGAGGCCAAAAAAAGTTGATCTGATTACAATGACAGTCTTTAAATTTTACTACTTTTATAAAATGAATTTTCCCTCTTTTCGCTCATTTGAAGACCCGAAAATTGCACCCAAAATTGTGTACGTTGCAAAATTGACAAGAGATTATAAGCAAAATTAACGTACATTAGAAAGTTTACCAGTCAACCAGTCAAATGGCAATGACCCGCTATTGCTGCTAAGTTGAAATGTGTCTCGACGCTTACCTCTCGAAGGTATTGGTCATCTAGTGTAATAAACCAGGGCAGTGCTTTTTGCAGTGTGAATCAGATGACTCCGGCCGCATAAGACGTGATGCGATACGTAGTCAAGTGGGAAATGATGCCAGCGAAGTGCCTAGTCGGTGGTCAGTCAATTACTGTTTACTCAAAACGTGACACAATTCATTTACGGCTATGCAGCCCTGCATCTTTTCCATTAGCAAATCCATTCATCATTGATGCATATTGTTCAAGTTCTGATCATGCATAATACATATCGTAATTGAAATGAGCAATTACAAATGGTCTTGCAAACTAGATTACATTTATTGCTTAGAGATGCTGCTGTTTTAAATGTAGTTAGCTCAGTTCATTGTTTTATTAAAAGCTGATATCAAACTCGTGTTGCTGTTATGTTTTTTTGTACTTGAATACGACGCTTGCATTCAATTAGTCAATTATAACAGCTTTACTTGTAAATATACATTTCTAGCATATCATAGTTGGTAAGAGCATAATCCTCACTTCTCTGCATTTTTCGCTGCCAAACCAAACTGTGTTGCTCATGCTTGACGTCATCGATTTTGTATCTCGCTATCTACAGGGCTTTGTCAAAAATGGACCTCAGATTTCTTCATGTTGAAATAAGTTTATAACGAAAAATTCATGTCATTTAAACTTTTCTGGTCACTAGTTATTACGTTGTTAATATTTTTGAAGATTGGACAGGAATTACAAGCAAACCACTGCGGTGAAATGTTTTCATTGCAGCAGAAAATTCCAGTGAAACCAGCGCCGTCGGAAGGACATTCTTATTGGGGGGGGGAGGCTGCCTAAGGTAGTCCGGATTAGCTTGGGTACATCTTTTAATGAGAATGGACACGCCGAGATTAACTACTGCTGCTAACAAAATGTTGTAGTTGTTGATAACAAGCACTTGGTGGTTTAGCTAACTGCTAACGATGTAGGTAAGTTGATGACCTCAGATCATTAGAGTTGATTGCTTGCTAGGACCGTTTAGAATGTTCTAGAAAGTTTCAACGCTTGCTGAAATGAGACTGGTTATGGTGCGTCACCCGTCAAACATAGTTGTTAGAAAAGTTCCTTCGTCCACAATCTACATCATTGCAATGTAGGCTAAAATAGACTAATAGCTATAGTAAATTACAAATAAACCTGGGCGTTCTAAAAGTTTATTTGAGGGCTTCAAGGGGTCCGTTATCTGTAGGCTTTTTGAAAACCTTTTGAATGTTTGTTTACTTTATTAATATTCATATATTGAGCATGGGCACCACAGAAAAGTTTTCTTGTCCATTATCAACGATTCAATCTCTTGAGGCATATCCTATCAGCAAATAGTCAGAAAAGACCAAATTCTTCAACTTTAATTGTTTCCAATCTAAAAAGCAAGTATATAAAGAATAACTGTCTAAAAGTACCAGTATTCTTCGTACACTGTGACATTCTGATTGGTTAGATGAAACAAATGTGACATGGTTTCAGGGTAACATCGCCAATTCGCAAATAGAAACAAGGTTTTTGAAAAGACGAGATATTTCAGTAATGCGATTCTCTACCCTAATTACCTAGGTACAGATCTCCGCCCCTATCTTTTTCCCGCACTTGAATTTATGTGGCTGTGGTACCCAGGAAAGCGAACGAATCTCTGTAATGAACATGGCAAAACAAGTAACAGTTGAAAAATAAGAGACAGGCATGCGAGCTGAAGCTGAGCAATATTCTTATTATTCTGAAAAATTGGGTGATTCTGAGCCTGAATATTCTTATAAACATTATTCTAATGAAAAAGAGTGTAGAATTTTTATCGCAACATAATTATTTCAGTGGGGGCAAAAAGCCCACTCGTGTATTGAAATGATGCTTGCAGTGCTTTTTAGCCTTCCTACCCTTTTAGGAGGGCTAGCCCACTTTCAATGGCTGGCTAGATATTAAATTAAAACTTATGGTCTCGTCATCGCTGAATCTGGCAAAGTTTTAAGCAAATTGACAAACAAGAAACAAATATACATGTGTAGAAAATCTGCAAAAAATCGTTCACAATGAGTTAGTGACTAAAATCCAAAGGAATTCAAATATATATATATAAATAAATATATATATATATATATATATATTTAAGTGTTACTGTATGTAACTTTTCAACTGACATGGGCATAAATTTCGAAAAGCAGGCGCATAAATTGACAGGTAGTTTTGGGAGGATGAGGAGTACAAAATCTCCAACTGATAAAAAGTTAATTTTAACTTGATAATAAAATTGTACTAGGTCCTTATTTATTGAACCTTTAACCTTAAATGGTTTGGCGTTGTGCTATACTACTTTCTTAACGTAAATAAATAATCATTGAATTACGATTTTTTTGATTACTCTCTAATTTCCGATTGTCTAAAGCTTTCAAAGATTGTAGGTGTCACACCCCTACATAAATCGGTTTTGTAAAAAAAACGGTCCTATGGTTGAACTTTTCTGTGTGCGAAAAGCAAGATTGGTACCAAGCAGCAGACTTCGGTATACTGGAAAAACCAGACCGTATGACCCTAGGACCCATATGACCCTAGGACCTCTATGACCCATAGGACCAGGGCCGGTCCTATGGGGGTGTGGGGGTGTAACACACCCCCCCCCCCACCCATGAATGGAAATTTGTGTTTTAGTCGGTAAAATTTGGATTTTGATTGGTAAAATTTGGATTTTGATGGGTAGAGAATCTTTTTTATATTTCGGACGAAAAATTGTCCTTTATGTAATTTTTTAAAAACATTTAAAGATATTAAAAAGTTCTGCAGTTCAGTTTTTCCGTTGATCCAGAAGAGGATATTCAGGAACATCACAGAAGAAAATTAATCCCAAGAAATTTGACAAAAACAGAGACAATTTTAGTCTGGGAGATGCATTTTTAGCCATTCTAGTAGGCTTAATGTCATAAAATTTCTTTCGCGTCGGACCCAACCATGGTGGGTCCTCATATGTCACTAAACTTGATTCTAACCCCCTCCCCCTAGTCTCAATTTTGTGGCTCCCCGTCTCTAAAACAGCAAAGCGCAATGCTCCAGATCGTCTACAATCTCTCACGCTAATTTCGTGCGAGAAATACTTTTCACAGAACTTATCTGTTATCAAGAAGTGGTTCCAGTTGAAGAACAGAAGAGTTCGATTGAGTGTTTCAAAAGGTTGAATAAACTACATGAACACAAAAGCTTTTTTAGAACTTTCATAAAACTAATAGTTTTACAGCTGAAGTTGCTTTGTAATAGCTGAAATTTAAATATTAACAATGCTAAAATATTCTGATTGCATGGACACAGTGTAATGCTGCCTAAATGTACTCGGTAGATAAAAACTTGCACCCCCCCCCCCCCCCTCCCCAATAAAAAATTCCTGAAACTGGGCCTGCAAAGGACCATTAACTACGATGAACCATCAACGACGGACTTGCCGTTACCCCCTAGTTGATGGTCCTAGGGTCATGGGGTCTGATTTTTCCAGTATCCCGCAGACTTATCAAAGAGAGCCCCATTCAATTTCCCCACTTATAATTCGGTTTTAATTTCTTATGGTTTCAATGGGTTTCCGGCTTTATGTTTATCTATTCGACTTTTGTCAGAGCAGTTTAGTAATTTCCGCAACGAACCAGGCCAACAAATCCTGGTGCAATATAATGTACTATGTGTTTTTAAAAGTTTTGCAAATTTTAGTAAAACTTTTTACGCTATCTGCAACAATTTTTTTTCCTTTCACTATCTGAAAGGTCTAGAAAGAAATTCACTTTTTGCGGAGCAGCAGCTGAAGAGATCTTGGTAGTATCAAAAGAATTTTTTCAGGATTTCAACTTCAATAGAAATAAAAATGAAACTTTGAGAGTGCTTTGAAACTATTAGTCTAATTAAAGATTTTGGAGGAGCTTTTGCATCACAGACAGAAAAAGTTTAAATCATTTTGCTTTGATTGGCATCTAAAAGGTGAATGGGTGATTCAGTGGCATAGCTTGACCTTCCAGACTAGGGTAGTGGAAGGTCATTACCAGTAAAATTTACCGACGAAGACATAAATGAAAGGAAATTTAGGATTTTACCGACAAACCAGGGAATTTTTCTACTTATTAAAAATTTACCAACAAACTCATAAAACATTTTGGGGTGGGTGTCACACCCCCGAACACACCCCTGCTAGTTACGCCCCTGGGATGATTTGATTCCTTGCGAGTACAGGGTCTGTGTAATCAAGAGCCAAATTGCATTCGAGGAATGAATTGAGGGTCTGTGTAGCCAAAAGCCAAACCGACAGGGCCATTGCTTGCTATATTGTGCTCAAGTTTCATTTGCCAACAAAGTGGTTTCCTAACCTATATTTGCCAACATGTCTGAAACTTTGCAGATGAAGCACCTTTAAATGGCAAAAAACTCCTCGCTTTGGCAAAGGGATATTTTCCAATGGAGGTGCCATCAGTGGCGCTGGAAGCACGGGGGCAGCGGGGGCAGCGGGGGCAGCGGGGGCAGCGGGGGCAGCGGAGGCAGCACTGTGCCCTTGAGAAAATGGCACTGTGTTTATGCGAATGGAATAAATATATAAGCAAATAAAATATTGGGTGCCATTGTATGAACTCATCTACAATAATGCTCTTCGTTTTGATAACACTTTAAAATGTAGGAAATAATAATAATAATCCTAATAATAATAATAATAATACAATATTTCTTTTTACACGATTCAACCCTTCATAACAATTATTAATAATAAATAATATTTTTAAAGTTGGCGTACTAATACGCAAATGAACGTCTAATAGCTATAAAGAACTAATTTAGGCCAACTATCTATAAAGAATTAGTATTAAATAAATATATGATACAATATTAAAAATGTTTATGCAACGACTGATATGGTATAGCGATAAAATGTTTATGCAAGATTACAATATTAAAAATGTTTATGGTATAATGTACTAAATAAAACCTAACCCAGCAATAAATATTTTACACAATCTACAGTCGCATTCTATAGGGTGTGCTCTTAATTCTTTTTTAAATGTTGCCAATGATTGGGACTCTCTTATACTGTGAGGTAGTGTTTGCCACAGTTTTTGACCTAAATATCTCACAGTTTCTATACCATAAGAAGTTGTCCTGGCTTTTGGAATGCAAATATTATTTTTAGTTCGCAAATCATAATGTACATTTCTTGTTTCAAAAATCTCACTCATGAAGCTAGGGTTCAGGTTACGTTTGGTTTTGTATATTTCTATCATCAAGTACTGTAGATTGCGTTTGTGAATTGATACTGCATTATCCAAAGTCAGCAATGCTTCGCAGTCAGCATAACTGTCTTTATAAACAATTCTGAGTGCTCTTTCGTGGATTTTATTCACTTTAGCATTCAGACATCTGTCATGGAACCTTCAAGTTAGGGAGCAGTAGCTAAACTGAGCTTTTATGAAGCTGTTCATTAGGAGACGCAGTTTATCAGAACCCATAAATGGCGAAACTGTAGCAAGGGCATGCAATTTTTGGCGGGCTCTTTTGCATAAATTTGAGACGTGACTTTTGAAATTAAGATTTTTATCTATTATCACCCCTAGCAGTTTTTCTTCAGAGCTTTCGTCAACAATGGCCTGGCCGATTTTGATCTTAATGTCATCTTGGTTTGTTCCAAAAGTAAGAAGATGAAATTTCCCTGCATTCAATTTCAAAAAGTTTTCTGGAAACCATTTTGGTAGAATATAAGAGCATCAGTTTCTAGCCGCTCTAAAACTTTATCCAATTGACAGTCAGCTGCGAAAATCGTAGTATCATCAGCAAAGTTACATACTGCAGCATCAGTTACCATTAAGAATAAATCATTGGTATATAAATTAAATAGAAGAGGCCCAAGTCAACCATCTGAGCATAGAGAAGCCGTTCAAAGACCTTTGATAATGCGGATAGAACTGTGATAGGTCGATAGTTTCGTTTTTCTGTAGTTTTGTCACTTTTGAATAGTGGAGTTATGTCTCCTAATTTAAGATCTTCAGGAAACGTTTTCTGGAGCAATGAATTATTGAAAATTGTCGTCAGTAATGGTACAAAAATTGTCGCCTGTTTGCTCAATGACCGTATAGACGATGTTTGCACAGAGAAAGTTGCCAGTGATTTTGTTTAAGGTCCAAAAGACGAAAATTATCTTGGGAGATTTTAAACCCCTTAGATTGAAAGTTTTATTGGTACCAAAGTATTATGTTATATCTTTTTTTGTTTTAATTCTTATATTTGTCATTGAAAATGTGCTCATTTTGAGTAGCTGCCCTCGCCGCCTCAAAATGCTTCCGGCCCCCCTGGGTGTCATACCCCTACGCTCAACCGTAGCGACGGCAATACCGACCGGTGTCATGATTTACCAACCAGGTTTACTTTTTTCTACTCCTTGTTTTTCTGAATCATGTTTTTGTTGTTGCTCTTGTGTTTTTTACTACTCTGCATCACTGGTCTGTGCAACGTATTCTTACAAAGAGAAGAAGACTAAACGAACCTCTTCTACGCAACCGTCTATAAGACACCAACCCCAAAGTACCAAAATTAGGAAATTTTACTACTGGTTACCATTAAGAAAATGATCGAAAATAATCCTTTTAAAGACTGGATGGAAATCATCATTTTAAGCGATTAGGAGTCTATTTCTGCTTCAGTTGACGTACATAATAGACAATAGATAATAAATAATAGAAAAAGGATTTTCGCTTTGAAATGTCATTTTTGCTGCTATCTTTGGTTTTGTTACCCTGGGTACCAGACTCACTATATAAAATAATAGAGAGTCTGGTCTAGTGCGCCCCATTCTCGTTCTGGTGAACTTACTTGAAAGAACTGAAGTCTATTTAACAGACTAGGCCTGTGAAACAAGACTGTCAGATAAATAATAAAGATACTCAGTAGTCAGGGGAGTTTCGGGAAATCTTGAAGCAAATGTGTTTTATTTAGTTCTTCGAAGTCGACATTTTTAATACAGTGGTAATAGACTTTTCTGCCTCAAGATAACAATCAAATCAGGTTCAAAACGCCATTTGGCAGCAAAAAACATGTGCGAAGCATGAAATTAAAGTTAGCACAATGCAGTTATTAAATGTTAATCATTATCAAATTGTTAATCATAGTCTTTTGTAATTTTCCACATAAATTGTGTGTACTTTCAACGTCTACTTCCTCACTGTGAAGGCAGCGCGCTTGGACACCACGGCGGTTAGAATCATCACGTTGGAAGTTCGCCACAGCAAATATGGCCAATACGACAAGCGAAGCCCTGCATGCCGGGGGAAATATTAGCCATAACTGATTTACTTGTGTTTGTTGTTGTTTGTTCTCGGCACCTTGCGGTGTTTCTTATCTACTGCATTTCACTACAAGGCCTAATTTCTTTGCGACGAGAGGCACAGCCTGGAATATCAGAGACTTTCCAAAGCCAGTTGGCAATATGGCGAAGGTGTCTCTTCTCTCTACAAACAAGGCTTTCAATGCTGTTCTGTGTACAGTTCCACAACATGCGGAAAATATTCTTTGAGTACAGTTTTAACAGCATCTTCAAACTCAATCGTTACAGTCGCTAGCATTAATTTATGTCTGTTCTGTTCAATGTTTTATACCAGAGCCAAGTTTATTGTTTCGCTGTGACCTTTGAACGTACAGAAATCTGTACACTCGCTCCTGATTGGTTAATATCAGCACACCAGAACGAGAATGGGGCGCACTAGACCAGACTCTCTATTTTATTTCATATATAGTGAGTCTGGTACCCAGGGTATGGTTTTGTGTGCTATTTTCTTTCTGAAAATAAACCATTTAGCGCATTTATACTAAAGAAATCTTCTAAAAAATTGCAGCACCAAAATCAACAAGGTATTTTTGACAACTAGGGGGCAATCTCTCCTCCAGCCCTGGAAAGTTTTATTCCTTCAAAACAATAGATCATTGTCATCTTTTGTTTAAGAATAAAGGCTTTTGACCCCAAGTTGAACCTATGAAAATCACTCTATGAAAATCTATATAACAATAAAGAATATAGGGAATATTTCTGAGCTTAGTTTCTTTCAGGAATTGTGCGTGTGTACAAGAGCAAAAAGGCTCTTTTGGTCCCATTTGGATTTTGTGCACATTTACACAAAGTGAATGCTGTTGTGGGCAGCAAAAACAGGCTACAATAACGTGACTTCGACACAAATCTTGCGGAAAAATTTTTATCAGGCAAAGCAAATTTACCAAAAAGCAGATTAGGAAAAGCAAATTTGGGCCACTTTATTCAAAGCAATAACTTTCACTTCTTGAAATTTTGAAGCCGCTCCTACTTACAAAAGATAATAATACCATAGAATTTGAACCAACTTGAGTCCAAATTTTCCTGGAAGTTGTTTCACTTGTCATGTTTTAAAGTGGAGCAAAAATTCGTAAAATCAAGAAAATCATATTGCGAAGTACTTGCTTTATTGAAGTCTACCTGGAAATCTTATATAAAAGAAGCTTGGAGGTTACAACTGTGCGCTGTAAAAGCAACGTGTAAGTTAATCTGTGTCGAGTTGTGGTTAATAAAATTCGAAATATACATATTAACATTTAAATATAAATTTATTTGCTATATAAATTTAAATACATATTGTTTTTAACGCAGAGTGGTAACAGAGGCATAACTGTGCAACATAAGAGTATGGCTCAAGGGACAAATAAATGATTCGCGAAAGTCTATTTAAAATCTGCGAGGTTAATAGGACTAAAAGATATAACGCCGAAAAAATACAAATGTATTACTGAGTTAATTAGAAAACGTGAACGTAGAAAACAAGCAAAATGAGATTGGAGATAAACTTCCTATATAACTTTGCTGGTAGCAACCATTAAACTAAAATGCTGAGCAACACAAGTAAGGCGTGGCGGTGCGGTCGCTGCGATGCATGACGTGTGTTGCAAGGCAAAGCACAAAGCAGAATTGCATACCTTCCCCGGCTAGGCGAGAATCGCCTTCGATTTATTTGCATAAAACGCAAGCTACAACCAAACAAACACCAAATGTAATAGGGGTTTTGCCAAATGAATCCACCCTATCGTTACCGTCGATATAAATTAGTCCTCCGATGAGAATTGAGACAAAGAGACAAATAAATAGTGTTTCAAACGTCCATCTTCCGATCATGTGATCTTTCCACGAAAGGTTATCAACTTCACAATGTTTCTCTACGGTTGTCCCGTAACGTCGATCGTCCTCTTTATAACAGGCACAGTCTTTCACAAGCACTGTCCATTCAAACTATACTATAATAATGCAGAATCAATAAATCGTCACGCGCGATTCCATAAATCCAAATACGTATTCTATAAATCCATACTTCATGTCGACAGGATCTTTTACAAGCATCTCGCCACTCTAATTAATCGCCGAGAACCTAAACATACATAATATCAAACCTTAACCCTATCGCTCCTAACCATGAATCTAACTAACTCTGTAAAATAACACGCCCAAAATATAACCTAAGCAAGAACTAATTGAAATACTACATAGCTATAGGTATCTACAAAATAATAGTGATAACAAAAGATACTACCCCCAAGGTTAATTAGATAAACTGAATAAAGATACAAAAATCCCAAATGAACCTGAAGGTGCAATTAGATAACAAAAGGAATTATAAACAATCGAATGTGCAAAAGGTGCTAAATAACCGTGGTTACTATAACGGGAAATGAGTAGAAACGACTAGGAAACAAGAAGAAACAAGTAGAAACAACTAGGAAACAAGAAGAAACAAGTAGAAACGACTAGGAAACAAGTAGAAACAACTAGAAAACAAGTAAGAAACAACTAGGAAACAAGTAAGAAACAACTAGGAAACAAGTAGAAACGATTTGGAAAAATTTTAACTGCGGCACAATTTTATTTATTTAGTGGAAATCCTGCATTAATAGCTATGATAGTAGATGTAGATATGGTATTTTTATAAGCGGAATTAAACTATGAAAGCCTGATATGAAGTGTCAGCATTGTAAGAACAAATCTCACTGGCATTGGGATTAACATGGACCAACTACCGGGAGGTCGAAATAAAGCAATTTAAATTCTTGGCTAATAATCAAGCCCCCCCCCCACCCCCTGAATTCAACTGCTTTAGGAACTTACTGAAATTTTATAGAGGCTTTAGAGTTAGGCTCCCAAACAAAACATTGTTCAAAAAGTAGATTGTCAACCTATACAGCTTGTTCCTCTAGTATATTGGAGTTTGTTCTTTTAGTTTCTGTTTTTTTTTGCTAAAATTAGCGTCGTAGAAACATAAAGCCTGGTTCAAACGTCGCACTTCTCATGTGCCGAACCTAATTCTGTTTGGAGCGACACTTGAGCATGTTTAGTGCGACTCCCGTTTCAAACGTCGAACTTAATCATGTCGCGCCAAATGGGTTTTAGGATTGCTACATGAAGTATCTTGGTTAAGGCGCGCAATCTCAAATATTTCTTTGAAACGCATGCGCCTTCCGAGAAAGAAATGAATTCTGGGAAGGAAAAGAAATTGAATAAAATTATGCATTGAGTTCTGTTAATGACAAGTTCGACGCTTGAAACCGTGCCGTGCTGGAGCTGTGCCGCTCGGCAAGCTCTGCCGATCCAAACTAGTCTGCCGCTCCTAACTAAATCTGCCGTACCAAATTGATTCAAACATCGCGCCCCTCATGTACTTAATTCTCGAGTTAGGTTCAGCACATGAGAAGCGCAACGTTTGAACCAGGCCTAAGTAAGCATTATCACTGGGTTTCCGTAACCTCATCTATAACAACAGCTTTTGCGGTGGAGAACAACATGACCGAATACTTAGGCCACTGCAACGAAGATGACAATGCCCACGTGGATGGATAAGCTTGCCTCGTTTTGGAGATCTAGTCGTTTCTGCAAAGTCACAAAACGTTTCATGTTGTTTCCTTATCGTTTCTTCTAGTTTGTTTTCGTTTTCTTTTGTTTCTTGTTGTTTCTTGTTGTTTCCTGTTATACTAAACGCGGTTAACTAACTAAGGTTACAAGTTGCAAAACAAACAAAATTCAAACTAGCACTATTATAGTTGTAACAACACCAACAGCATTAGATTGATCCGGCCCATTCCCGTCTCAAAATTTATTTTGATTGATTGACCAAATTATTTTTCGAATGATATGCCGATTTTGATATGTTTTTAAGGGTGTTCAGTCGCTTAAGGGGGATTTTATGGCTTGTTCTTAGGGTGTTCTTGGAGTGTTCAGCCTGTTCTTGGGTGTTCAGCCTGTTCTTGGGTGTTCAGTCTGTTAGAAACTAATTTGAACCAACGCAACCGCTTGTTCACAAACCTGTCATACCGTGAGCTGATATACGAGTTTAAAAGAGAGCTGTTATTAGAGGAGTGATTTGACCTCTCCAATCTGCTCCAAGTGATGGCGCCAAGGTATTTATGATAAAATCATACCTATTTGCCTTTCATGTACATCGTTTGTGTTTTCTACCTGTTTATGAAAACATCCGAAAGAAAATTTTGCCCAGTGTTCTATTTTCAACGAAAAATATAATTTTCCTATATCTTTCTCTGGTGCGTCTTCAAGACATAAAAGAATGTTCTAATGAAATAAGCTGTGATATTGAGCTTTTGTTTAGTCCATCGACAAAACTTCTATTTTAAACAGCTTTTAATTGGGGGTGAAATTGGCCTTTGTTGATGAACGGCACGACAAATGAGCTCATCTTTTGCATATCGTAGTGTATAGAGTACACGCATAGCAAAAGAAACTTTTTATAATTCCATTCGCTTTGCTATCTAATACCAAACAGTATTAGGGCATCTAATTTAAGCTGCGCCATTAACGCACTGTCTAAACTGCAATTGTCTAGTTTCCATACTGCTCGACCTGATAGTCATAAATAAGCATGATTAATAGTCATAAATTGGTATGATTAATTATTCCGAGTAAAGGGCTAGGGTTAGAATCGAACATATGCACTCATTTGTTTTTATAAGAAATCAGTTATAACTAACTGAAGCCCACAATCTGTGGGCTTGAGGGCCGAACCAACGATTACTTTTTTCTGCGCAATTTCATCATCTCCCAATGAGAAAGCACTAAATTATACCATATTTCAACTCTAACTGGCTAAAAGAAAGATATAGATAATAGGTCAATATTTGAATAAAGATATGTGATTATGTTATAGGGCATGTGGAAAATTATTCCTAAAAGGGTATTTTTGAAGAATGGCAAGAGTTTTAAAATCGAAGTAACACAATTATATACCATGAACATCATAACATATAATAAAATATTATAACATTTTTTCATTCACCTTCTTATTTGCCATACACTCCTGCAGGCTGGTCTACTTTTTGTTTCATTGACAAATAGAAAGTTGTGTATGACTTTCTTTTTCAAGGGATCTCATGTTATGTTTCTTCTCTTCTAAAATGTAGCTATTTGGCATATAGTATTTGAGCAACTTTTAGCACCGATATCAACATAAAAGTACAAAGTACATTTAGCGTGGTTCTTCTGAGATGCATATGTCTCTGCTCTAACATTGATAACAATATGTCGCGATACATGATTGACAATTCGTTCAAAGAACCTGAAAAAAGCAATACAATTAAGAGTTCTCAGAAAATCCTCAGTTATATAATTATAATATGTAGAGGATTATAGCAGCAAAATTTTATCTTCAAATGTCACTGTAAAGATATTTTCTTCAATGAGTTCTTTGGAAGGTAAACATGATTTCCAGCCATCTTAGTGACTCAAGGTTACGGTAAACGTTTTCTGGATGAAAGCATCCATTTTTCGATTTTTTCTCATTCAAGTAGCCGAACTTTCAAGACACACAATGATACCAAATTTGAAGCAAACAGAAATTTTTAAAATTTAAAAAATTCCATGTAAACGAAGGTTTCCATAATTTCTTTATCAAAACTTTTAGTTGAGGCCTGAAAATCTCTTGACCTATTAAGCCGATTATGGATGCTTTGCATGCATCCCATGTACGGCCAGGTTTATTTAAACAGGCTTATTTATCTTGAAGCTTCAAGTGACTTGACCCGGATTACACGTTGGTTTACGAGTGTACCTTGCAAGTGCGATCAGTAAAATCAGTAAAATCGGACTTACAATTCCTCTACATACAGGTACGAAAAAGCTATTTTGTAGCCAAGGAACCAATGGCTCAAAACTTTGCACACGGCTTTTTTATTTGCTTTGGTCCGTCTTTTATAGCCAAATGCAGCTATGAGAGGTAAGAATAGTTGTTTGCCAATTTTTGACAGGGTATAGTTTCAAGGAGAGGAGGAATTATAAAAACCTGAGACACACATTGATAGCTAAGAATCTGCATTTTCTGCTGATATAAGTCAGATTTTGTTACCTCAAACGCAAGGGTACAAAATAGCTTTTGAAGGTGGTACACTAATTTAAGCAATAAACCTTCCTGGAAAGTATCATTTTACAATCTTTGCCAATTATGGTTGGAATCGCCACATTCTTGTGCATCGTCAAGACATACAATAGTTTTGCTTTTAGGGAGAGAAAGTATCGTGTCAAAAAAGGTTTACAGTAACCATTGTTTCTCTAACAAGCACGTACTTCAAAAAGTTTGAAATTATTTAACTAGCTAGTAAAAGATTTTCAGGTTCTTTTTAGATAATCATATTGGCTTCCTACAAAAAAGAGATGAAATGAACTTTCTTTACGAACAGGAAACGAGAAGGGGCCTAGATATGAGCCTTGTGGAGCAGCATATGGTTTTTTTTAATTAACTTTTCCTGTTTGACGGAATTTAGTACACAAAAACGTCCAAAACCGAAGCTAGGCTACAAATGTAATCCCAATTTATAGAAGCATTCAAACCAAACATGGACTCGCAAAAGCCAGATGCGGAACATTTTCCGTTTCATAGGAAACTGACAAAATAGTCACCGAAAATCCAAGTGATATGCCCAGCAAAATTTGCTTAAGGACTTTAATCAACGATGAAATACAAAAGATGTTTCTTGTAGGTAAGTAGATAAACATTTGTAATATTCCGTAGGCTTCCAAATTCAGGCGGAAATCTTTGGCTTTCTTTTTCCATCGATCTAAACGCATTTAAAGTAATAATGCCTTTGCAAAGTGGCACCACTGTTTCCAAGGAAAGGAACGTCTTCTTCTAAATTCTTCATATCATAGCAGTGCAAAATTTGAAGAAGCCACATTTAGCTGATAGCGGCAACAGTATAAAGATTACTGTCATCGGGTCAGATTACATCCCACAATGCCCTATAGACAGAGCTACCTGTTAACAGCGGCCAGGTAATCAAATTAAGCTTACAACTAGAATTTGCAACTTAGAACCTTATTCAGTTCATCCTGCACCTAATAAACATTTTGTATTCCGTGACGAGGTTTCACTTTTTTGTTCTATATTGAATTTTTTCAGTACCAAAGCATCTGTGTTACATCGGAAAACAAAGGGACTCTCCCATCATTATCAACACAACATAACTTTGACATTGCAAACAAAACTGAGTGTGATATTTCAACGTACTTACCATATTTCCTCTAAAGAACGCCGCGGCGTTTATTACAAACTCCAAATTTTGGATGCGGCGTTCAATAGAGGGCGGCATTCATCGGAGGACGGCGTTCAATACAAATAGTAAAGTTTGTCAAATGAAAAATGCGATGAAAAAAGATAAAAAATGTCAAGTCAAGGAATGTCAATATCCCTGTCTCCGTCAGAGTCCTCGTCTCTATGAGATAAAAACTTTAATGGCTTTCGAAAAGTAAGCGTATAAACGATTCCTTATTCTTGTTCGGTGTGTTTTCTAATGAACGCTGCTTTTCAAGATGCCTTTTTTAAAAATGTTTGGCTGAAGGTGCGGCATTCAATAGAAGGTGGCGTTTGTCAGAGGGCGGCGTTCATTAAAGGAAAGACGGTAAGTGAATCAATTTGAAAACCTGGTGTAAGAAGGAAAGATACGGTACAAGAAAAAGGAACAGAGAAGAAAAAAAATTTTCACGACACATTCATTCCATACAAAACTAAATACACACAATTCGATCAATCATAGAATCACTTTGCCACACTAAGAAATCTAAATACTGCAAGAAATATAAAATACTTTGCACTGAAAAATCACGAGAATCATTCCAACAAATCCAAGTTTAATCGTTCATCGACATGTTGTTCTAGTAATAAAAAACATTTAATATTATACAGCCATTGACAGTGGCTCACTTGACAGTAGATGCATTGAAGCATGATGCCTTTCGTAATACAGATTGCGATTCTGAACTTTAGTTATGCAACATATGGTAATAAAAATATATATGAGGTAATTAAAGGTAACAGATAAACTGTCGTCTGCTTAAGAGGCAAAAAGCAAAATAAGATAAATGACAAACAGTAACTGCAATATTGAATCCTTACTGCTTTTTATAAGCCGAAATCGTCTCTCGTCAAACTATAAACTTTTGTAAGTTTTTCCCAGTAAAGAGTAAGAATTGGGGACGTCGGGGACGTGCTTTTTTAAATGGAACTCATTTCTATTTGACGGGGAAGAGGACGATTTCGGGGATGGTTTATGAAAACACGTTCACACAGAATCTTACGATAATAAGGACAAGTGGGAACCAGGCTTAAATAACTCTCACCATCAATTCAAAAACCTTGCCCAGAAACAGTAAACGTATCTGCATGGGCGCCTATATCTTGTACTTCCAGTCAATCAACTGGGCAAGCCATTTTGCATTAAATACACAGGCTATATTTTCAAAGTCTAAGCCTCTGCAACCAAATTATGGTCACGTTATCTATAAATAAGAATGTATTCTACAGCTGATAACGAAACAACAATCCAAAAACAGATAACACGAGTTTAGCTCATAGGCGTTCTAACGACGTTCTTACGACGTTCTTACGACGTTCTTACTTGCAGTCAACACAGAGAAGGCTTCGATCTCTGATAACAAACTTTGCTCCAGCCAATCTTCTGCTGCAGTTTGAGCAAACAAAACATTCGTCATGATGAAACTCGCCATTGTAGTCAACAAATTTGGTATTGCCCTTAATTGCCTTGTAACAAGTGCTGCAGCGTTTGCCAAAATAACGAAGATAGCATCCTTCACAATACGGGCTGTCGTTTTGTCGGTAGAATTGCTGACCTGTTGAAATTTCAGGGCTTTTTAGAAAGTTGATTTTAAATTGAAAAGTATAGTCCCCACTTCTTCTATTTGACTAACCTGATATTTAAATAATATTGCTGAATTTTAGATCTGAACCCTCAACATCAAAATAAAGGTTTTATTGAGAAAGATGGAAAATATATTGATCGAAAATTACCATGAATATATAAGCAATTTTTAGCTAAAAACTTTTCGCAATAGATATAATGGAGAGAAGAGAGAAAAAACCCCAACTCATAGAAACTTGAAAATAGGTTTAGACCCATCGTTTTTTGATATATATGAATAGCAAACACCTAAGAAAGAGCACTGTTTTAAGAAAACCTATTCGAAATGTGACTTTACCATTTTAAATAACTTGCATATAACGGCTTTCGTTATTTGCCTATAATCATTATATACTTAACAAACTTGACAAATACATACTAAGTACAAATATAAACTTCACAAATAGGCATATACAATCCAATAAAACGTCTAACCAAAGACAAAATAAGGAAGCTTTCAGGGACGTAGAAGCCAGGGTGCACCAGGGGCATGTACCCCCCCCCCCCCACCAGCAAATGCCTTTTTCTTAAAAGTAACCTCTTTGGGATAGTGCCCTTTTCTTTCGATATGGTGTCCCTTCCAACCTCCGTGCCCCACCGACTATGAAATGCTTCCGACGTCCATCGAGGGGCAAATAACTCAATAAGAATCTCGTACACTATTGGTGGAAATTCTATGTTTTATCTGAAAATCCCAGGGATTCATTTTGTTTTGGGGGATATCTCGTTCTCTATTTGCAAGAGTGGATTGCCCTTCAGTTCATGGCAGCTCTGAGTTGGTTAATATGATATCAACTGCCAATGCAAATAACCAAGGCGCTCCTAACTGGCATAACCAGCGGCGATTATGTTCGATTGAGTATATACAGACAACTTAACATAACACTGTGAGTTCATTATAGCAAAAGTGCAAAAAGCATACCTGACAAAGGAACTCTGCACTGCTCACAAATGAAACACTCAGGATGGTAAGGCATGCCTTCAAATTTCACCACGTTTCCTTTGATTGCCATTGCGCATTTGATGCAATCCTTAAAAAGATATGAGATGAAAAACTACATGAGAGGCTGACACACTCAGGGCCGTTTAACGTATTTCTGTATATTTCTAAAGTTTAGAGACCCATCGTCAAACAAAATGGGAAAATGGTTGCAAAATGGGACCCATCGTCAAACAATCGACTCATGGCTCACAGAAAGCAACTGCTCTCCCTCAAATTCGTTGGCTACCAAAACAGGACGGTGAATAAAAATAAAAATTCCTGCAAACGTATAAATTACTCAAGATTTAACATTTCACGAGCTTTCTATTAGGGACGTAAACATAAATGAGAGAAAACAATGAATGTAATACGCAAGCTACCTGAAGACGTGACTGATAGCAGCTGTTACAGGTTTGGGTCCCTGGGCCTGTTCTTACAAACTGCTGGGTTCCTATAGGGTTGTTGCATTTGCTGCACAGGAAACAAAGTTCGTGGTAATACTCATTGTTTTCCTTCACTCCAATTTTCTTCTCTTCTGGCATGAATTCACGAGTACAGCCAGCACAGATCTTTGGTGGATCGATTCCTCTACATGAATTGCATACAAGCTCGTTGTTGACACAAACAAATGTTTGGCTCTCCTGCAAATTCGCAGCTAAATTAATTTGGTGGTACTTAATAGCAACTTAAAATTAACATTAATGACATTACGAAAATGAATACTGAGCTGTACAAAGTGTCTTTCGACTATCTATTACACCCATCTCCTCAACAACTTCCCACGAAAGGTTTTTTAGCGTTGGAGGCATGACGCCTCAAAAACAGGGAAGGCGGAAGACGCTGCTCATCGTGAAAAACAAAGACATTAACTGAAATATGTAGACATCTTCTAGATCTTTCTGGTAATAACATTATCTTTCAAATATATCCAAAAAATACTTTTTTGTTTACTTTTTGTCCATCTTGAAATCAACAAAAGTGGAAACTAAAGTTTGGATTCTCGTGTTAAAAATGAAAAATGGCCATTACTTTGGGAAGCAGTTCTGCATTAGAACCTTTTTTTCGTGATACCAGCTGAGATGGCAGCAAAGAGCTCGTCGCGAAATTCAGTAGTTCTAATTTGTCAACAATCAGGAATGGACATTTCCATGGAATAAATTTTTGAAATAGCAGTCATAACTCAATGACCAGGATAAACAGGAAAAAGCGTTTATCAATTAAAGACAATTTCACCAGAAAACCATATACATGTTCCATGCACAGCCTATGGGAGCCCTTGCCGTCATTCAGCTTCAAGTAAGTACATCGTAACTAGCATGTCTGCTAATAGGATGCTCGTTTTATCAGTAACATTGTATGTAGGAGATTGTGAGCGCTCCTTCTTTCTATCTATCTCTCTCTTTCTCTTACTCTTTGTATATAGTTGCTGTTGTTGTTGCGACTGCACTTTTGATTAGAAGAACACTCTTGCTTACGAACTCGAAGGGAACGACGTGAACTATATCTTTTGAAGAACCCTCGATAGATGCGAACGCCATACAAGAAGAAAGAAGATCGATAGAGCGATTCACATAAAGAACAATATTTAGAGAAAGTACTAAATCAAGATTTTTTGGACTGAGGTGACTTCGTTAAAATTCTTACGTTATTTCTATTTCTTCTCTCTGGACGTTAATTCTTTTCTCTGGTTGATAATTTACGTTTGTTTATGTCGTTATATTCGCTGATGTTAATACTTTATCGTACCTTTTAATTCGAATAAGAAATTATACAGTCCTCTGATTGACTTTGATATAGAATTTGATCTTCAAGACGAATGAACCTATAAGGTAATTCTAACCTGCCAAGTAAATAGATTTTAACTATTTACATCTTAGTAGTGATTCCTGGCAGGTAGATTCTATATTGTCTTCGTTTCATTTCGTTTCGTTTCCTTTCCTTTCCATTTATTTTCTTTTCATTTTGTTTCATTTTGTTTCGATTCATTTCGTTATTTATCCACAAACCCATACCGTCTTCGAACTAGAAACTCAATTTTGCATGTATTATTAAAAGAGATACACTTCTGGCTATAAAGAAAAAGGGTTTTAGAATAAGATCAAAGCCCTACGGAACAATCCTAACAAAGTTGATAGGCCCGTATGTATAGAAATAATAAAATTAACGTCGTTCTGCAGATTGAACAACTTTCCTATCTGCAAGCAGGCTCCAATAGAACTGGCTTAAGCAGCAAATTTTAAGTAACTTAATCTGGATAATAAAAATTAGCATAAAGGAATCTGACTGGAAAGGCATTGTAAATACAAATATACGCAACAATGCCTGAATGTGGTAGTACAGGCAAATGCGACATGCCATAATTGCCTAAACGGGCATGATACCTTGAAATAGACTTACCAGTTGATTATGGCACCTAGAGCAAATAAGGCACTCCTTGTGATAATGCTTGTCTTTAACAAACAAATCTTTACTCTCTGGCCCAATCGGCTTCTTACACATGCAGCATTTGTTTGCGATATTTTCTGTGAAGCATTTCTGGCAGAAAGGCTGATGCTTGTTGACAATGTACTTCTTGCCAGTCAGAGGGACGTCGCAGTTATGGCAAGCAAAATGCTCAATATGCCAGGATTTGTCAAGGGCCTTAGTGAATTCACCAATATAGATCATCTGCAAAACAGAAAGAGCTTTTCAACGTCACTATGCAGCTAGCATTTAAGGGCTAACATGAACTACCTTCTTTGGGATGACATGTCTATCAGTTTCGTTCGTAGACCCATGAATTCCAATCAGCAGAGCACGTAGAGCAGTAAACAAGAACAGCTTTAATAGATATCTGTTTCGAGATGATGTTTGTTCATAATGGTAGAATATCTGTGCATTTGCTAACCTTTAGTTTTCTATACAACAATGTACAGGAATAGCGCACGCAAAATGAGACTTGAATTCATGGTTTTGCTAGGGTGGTAAACGGACACTTCGAGTCTGCATAGATCTGAAATTGTGACTAATTTTCGACAATAAATTCAGATTTATTAATACTTTTAAAAGATTTGATTCCGTTTGGAAGTGAATTCCAGATTTTTTTACCTAAGTAACTAAGCGACTGAATCCCGTACCTGGTAGCTTTCACCTTTGGAACGTAAAGGTTATTGTTCGCACATAGATCATTAATGCGGTGTTCAAATTCTGCTCAGTTTTAACAAGAGCTAAAAGCTTGATTGAATGCATGTGTACTGTGGTATACTAGACCTTGTCGACAAAAGGTCATTGTGAGTGGAGGACTAATCTGACAGGGCTAGAGGTAAGGATCTTTCATTGATTTTTTCTACCTTTTTCTGCCTTTATGGCTGCCACACAAGAGGACAAAAGTTGAGATGATAAAGTTTAAATAAGTTAATTAAAACCTGTTTCCATTTGCTGCCCATGAACTGAGCAATTCTTTTGAGAAAACTGAGGTGCGAATCAGAGTTTCTCTGTATGTGAATCAAATTTCGAGCGATTACCAATTTTGTGTACAAAAGTGTCAATTTATTACTGGCATTCATTCTGAAATCATTGTTTATTGCAAATACTTTAATATGCTCAACAATTTGGAAGCTACTAACGTTTAGAATTGTTATCGTTGTAGATGCAATAAAACCAATCCATGCATTTGTTTGTTTATTTCATCCAACCTACCAAGATCTTCAATATTAGTAGCAGAGATAGGTAATGAGTTGTCGTCAGCAAAGAAACATAAAGCGCCACAAGAAACATGTCATTTATACAAATATTAAAAACAAGGGGTCCAAGAATTGAGTCTTGGGGTACCCTTCGAGTCAGGATAGGAGCATTTCATTGACTTTAACCATTTGTTTTCTGTTTGTAATTTAGAATTACATATGATGATATCGTTGAAAATTACCTCATCACATCCACCACAACGCGGTTTAATTGATTCGGAATAGTGTCTTCCACAATACACGTGACCATTCCTGAAAAAGTATATATTATCAACTAGCTGCTCTCTGCAGAAATGGCATGTGAAGCATTGCGGATGCCAGCACTTGCTACCACCACCGCGCTCGGTGAAAATGCCAGACTCGCCACTGCTGATGTACACATTACAGGAGGTGCACTGCTTTGACATTGACAAAATACCCCGCACAGCAGCTGCAAGTAAAAGGAAATACAGAAGTTCACAACTTGACTTAAAAACTTTTTAAAGTTCACATATAACTGCATCATGAAATTTTCATATTAATTGTAAATATTATTTCCATTCATAGACTTTCATTCGCAGTGAGGCTTATCGATTTCAAAGGTTCATATTTTATCTATAAATCTATAAATGCTAGCTGCTATGAAAAAATCTGTTTTTCTCTTAAATCCTTAGTCTCATCCCACAAACAATAGGCAAAAAGCTACTTTGAAGATGTACACTCATGACATGCAGAGAGCAGATAGAATTGAATACAGATCATAGAAGGCTAAGTCGAGATAATAAATTGGTACTCGAACAATGGTTAAGTCGAATAATTTTCATCGTTACCTTAGAGGTTTGAGTTATCAAGATTACACTGTGAAAACAAAAATGGTGATTTTTAAACTACGATGACCAATGGAATAACCCCTAAGCATTCATACTGACCTATTCCTAAAGCATCTCCTACTCTCTCATTGTTCATGTCAATAAACGACTCCTTCTCTTCCTCCTTCAAAAATTTCGAATACTTTGTTGAAAAATCTTGCCTTGGCAATTGATAAAACAGCTGTCTGGCTCGGTATTTTGCGCCCTCTGTGCGTTGCTTTGGAACTTTGTCTGCAGGCAGTTGGTCCATGAAATTAGCAATCTAAACAGAAATGGGTATACACTGAGAAAAAATTGTACTAAAACTCAGTTGGCCATAGTATATACAAAATAAACTTTGGGTTTTCCCTAGTTTTTACAACATTTGCAGGGTACTGTTTGGTGCTAAAACAAGAAATTTCAGAAGTAATGGCAGAAATTTCGTCAAAAGACCCCGAAAAAGTGGCATACATTTTGAAAAGCTTTGAAATGAAATAACGCTTTTTTGAACTAAAACTGACCCTTTCCCTAATGTTCATTGATAGAGCCGGTTGATGCACGTACAAATCAAATATAAACTTTGAACTTTTATAGGCCTCCTTAGGTTCACCGATAAATACCTTATAGGCCTAACTGTTCAAAGAGAACGTACCCTGCGTTTTAGAAGCCTGTGTTTTATAACTTTATTTGGTGTACGACTTAGAAAACAGTGTCTTGATATGCAGTGGTTGGCTACAGTTTGATTTGCATTTGCACAAGCTGTTATCCTTGACAGACACAATATTATATCATGCCCAGTGTTGTTGCCAAAGCAATGTCTTCTAACCACTATTCTCGAAATAAAGCACCACAAAAAAACGATTGGAGGAATGTCGCAACACTGTCTAGCCCGTGTAGGTTTAAAATAGTTAAAGAGACTCGGTCGCCTTTGTGTCGGCAAGACATGATTATATCAACCTAAATAATATAACCATCTAAAGCACTTGGATTAAGCTTAGTAAAACATAATATAAAAAACTGAAGAAATTACTTTTGCTATAACAGAAAAAAATACTTAAAAATGGCTTTGAAAAAAGCACACATTTTACAAAGCCATTTTTAAATTCTGTACCACAACAAATACTTTTAGAATAATAGAAAACAGAACGAAATAAAAATGAATATATCAATATATAAAAACGTGTTCTAACTTTGCAATGTTATTTAAGACAATCACTTTTATAGTCGTGCTGTTTTTTTCTGATTGGCCCATTACGATCCACAATTGGGTCTATATATTTCCTAGCTTAGATTTTTCGATCTATGTTCTGCCGTCCTACATTACGAATAGTGTCAGGTAAAACGCTTTAGCATGTTTAAAAACGCTTGCTCTCTTCAAAACCAAACTTAAAAAACCTGAAGTTGAAATAAATGGACACAAAAAAGCAAAGAAAAATACGTAATCTGCGAGTAATTGAGGGAAGGGTTGTCTATTGTGCCTAAAAAATCTAATATAATCTTCGAAAACGATCTTTCCACAGAACGTTTATTAAATAAAATTTAAGTATTCTTGATAAATGGAAAATGATTGTGAGCATATTTGATGATTAGTGGTTCCGATCTCAAACATAATTAACACCACTGCCACAAGTAAATTAAAAAGATTCCACATTCTGATGAGAGATAAAACATGACGGCTGGGTGTAATGCTATGACGACATCCGGCTTTAGATGCAGTCTTGTGAACAGATTCTTATCTGGGTATGACGGCGACTGGACCACAAGATCAGTGTTCCTTGAATGTAAAACAGTTCTTGTGGGTAATTCGTTACATTATCATGCACTGTTAAAAAGTAAAGCAAATTGAATTTTGAATATTTTTCATAGTTGATTCCATGTCAAATAACTCATGGAAAACCATGATATTATAACCATATCTGATTAGCTTCTTTTTGACAGTAGTAGAAAAATCACAAAAAAACATAATCCTGAATACTTCATTTGAATATCTTCATCCATAAAAAGAAACATCGCAAACAAAATTATATATGGTGATGTTAATAGAAATAACATTCATGATAAAATACCCAGGATGGAATCCAATAACAAACGCCAAAGATATTGGGCGCAGACTTCATAACTTCCTTGGCATTCTGGAGTATAACGAAGAAAAAGTAATGTTGGCATAAAGGTGGGATTTTTTCCTTTCTTTATTCAAAGTTAGTACAATCTCTTTTATTTAAAGTTAGTACAATCTCTAGCTATACTTGAACTGATTAAAACCAACTAATTTATATTGCCAACGCTAAATATAAAGTAAATCAAATAAAACTGATGTTGCATACGTAATCTTTACAAAGATCACGAGTACAGTTGAGCGATGAAAATTCTGAGATTTTTTCTTGTATATATTTGTTTTATGGGTGGATTTGCTATCTGTGTTTGGGCCAGCCCTATGATGACTATGATTATCCCATGTTTGAATACGGACGCTGGCTTTTCTCTGACCGACTTATCAAAATCAGTCAAAGTGATACTGAAAAGGAAACATATTGTTTTTCATATCTTTCTGCATTTTAAAAAACTGCCCATGTGCTTGATGGCATCATAATTTGAATTCAAACCCTTGTGGAAAAATTTGCAGGCTGTGCCCCCCCCCCCCCCAAGAGTCATTACTCACAACCAAGGACCGAGATATAGGAGTTTTTCCGGACTACGGAGAATAAAGACATATTTACGTACAAATATCAAGCAGTCAAAATTGAATCATTTGACGACATTACATGTGCACAAGGAAACAACAGAAAAATTGATATCGTTGGCAAATGATGTTGTTTCTTTAAATGACAAAAGAGATTATCATCTGGGTAAATTTTCACCCAGCGATTTGTCACATTCGTTGAAAGATTGATCTTTATGTATAGTATAAGTATGGTAAATTTTAATCTTATTCATTAGGACCTCCAGGTGATATGGTTCCTCAAAATCTGTTTCACTTAGCGAATGCCCCAGTTAACCAAAACTTCGGGTAAGTGGGGGCAAGGACGATCATTTGCTATTAAAAACCTTCATTGAGTTAATATTGGCGGAAATATCATTTTCACATTTCAAAGGAATTAACTCCCATGAATACTGCAAAAGTTTCACTTATCGAGGTCCCACTTACCGGTTGCAACCTCGTTTGGATACCTATATTTTTTTATAAGAAACCACTCATTAACTCAAATTCTAAGAACAAATCATTTTAGAGACTTTTTGTCGTAGATCTTTTAGTCTAAGAAATCTAATGGCATATCTTTTTTTAAGATCTGATATTTCTTAGAAACTCTCAGTACAGATACAATTATGTAGCTTCTTATAAGAAATAGCTGTTTTGCCACATATTTTTAAACAAAAATTTGTTTGTTCAATTTTGTTTTGTTGGAAGTCGGTGAGGTTACTTATTAATCATCAATCTTTTTGTTGTTTTGTTGAAAAGATTACTACATAGTTAAGCAGATATTAATTATGTTAATGTTTTAGATTTTTTGGTTTGCAGATAAGGAATCCAGTTTTTGCTGCCTTAGTTTGCACATTTAAAATATTGATCTTAAAATGTGTGATCATTTAACCTCTTAAGAATAAAAATTTTTTTCAGTAATAAAAATTTTCTCACAACCAAAATTAATTTGGTTTGGCACTGCCGGTGACAGCTATTGTTATATATATTCAGCAGGGATCCCCCCGGACCGTCAAATTTGCCAAAAAATAATCATTTATTTGCCGAACAGGTTTGAAAATTTGCCGACCAGGCACTCCTTGATGGCAAAACCTCTACGCTTTTGAAATATGATTTTTTTCAAGGGTGACTCACACCCCTCACGCCAACTTTCATGCCGGCCCTGCTGGCCCCCCCCAAACAAAAAGTTGTATCTCGGTCCTTGCTCACAACGCCCCTGGTCTGGGGCTCACGTCCTTGCCATGAACACACGTTCACTTCAAGTGAGGAGAGTCACCAGCTCTCTATATTACAAGGCACAGGAATCATGAGCTGTGGTCACATTAAGAAAAAGGGACCAGGGCATTGCTACATTAGAACCAGGACAGAGCTTCTCAGAGCCTGATTACATCAAACCCCCTTGTAGCTGCTTTATGGCTAGGTAAACTGTTCTGATGCTTCGGTCAAATACATTCTAAAGATATATTGCTTTTACAAAGACAGGTTGGACCGTTTGAGGAAAGCCTCCTGCTCCCTCCAGGCTCTCCTCAAATGCTGGAGAGGAGCTACAGATTGCTCTCCTAAATTGCTTTAAAAAAGCAAACTGCTTGCCTTGAAATCAATTTTTCCTTTTTGTTTCTATTAATATTTATCTACAAATAGCTCACCTGGAAATTACTAGGAGAGCTGTTTACTGAAGTTCTTTCCCATAAATCTACTATTGAGGCATCAGCTAGCATCATATCAACCCACCATTTATCAGTAATACATTTTCTAAACCAAACTGTCTTTTTCCCATCTTTTCTCTATTGTCTCAAAAACAGCTCTTTTCTAGTACAACTTTTACATAAAACCAAATACTTATTATATTTTTCAGAGTGATTTGCAATTGCATTTGTAATGTTAAAAGTCAATAACTGCAGGGAAGTTGTCAACAAATTAATCATTTGTTGCTGCAAACACTAGTTTTTTGCTATATGCATCCCCCATCTTTACTGGCACTTTACTTACCATTTTCTGGGATTGAAAACAGGTTGACAGAGCTGAGCTGTTTTAATATTTACTATATAATACCAAGCTGGTACTGGGGTTTTAAACGATCCTTCACAGGAACATAAAATCAGACCCCCATTGTCCTTATAACTAGATTCAGAAGCTAACTAAGCAAAGCATACTTAGTTGTCAAATTTTGAATATATTTTCAAAAAGCTTTTTCTAAAGCTGTAAAATATTTCTCTTATTCTTCAGCTTCTTAATTATTCTTAGAATTGCAAGCTGTAGTTAAGACTCACCCCAGCACTTCTCAGCCCTCTTGGCACCCAAAGAAACCCCTCACCAACAGCTGTGTCATATTCTGACATCATTGGTGGCAATGTTTCTTCCACACATATTCTATCAAAAGGATGAAATCCTGCACTTTGAGGGAGATCGTGATCCCAAAGGCCACATTTACAGTTTCCACAGCTGCGTCTGTGAAAAAGAAGGCACTGCATATATGCACCTTGGAAACAATAAAAACATTTTCTTAAAAATGATTGTTAGGACTTTGATTTCTCAAATATGATCTAAAACGATGAGCAACTTAAACATGGGGACACTGAATTGGAGGAACTATCCCTTGAAGCGTGTTTGAATAACTATTGATGAAAAACTATATATAAATATATATATATTTATGTAGATATCAAATTCCAACACCTTTTTCAATGGGCAAAGGTCACCCAGCAGTTGAGACAGGTAAAACAGGATACAGCTAATAAAATTTGAAACAGATACTAGTGATTTGATATGGCAGGTCATTAAGTGAATAAAAAAAATAAGACTTCCTTTAAAGGCGCAGAGTCATGATAAAAGGAGCAGGTATACAGAAACATACCCTATTTTGCTGAGTCATGATTTTCAAGCCTCAATGCTATTGGCTGACCTGGAACTGTTTACATTCATGAACTCAACTCATAGTGATCAATAAAACAGTTTCCATCAATAGCAAGTGCTCCATAACAGGTGTCAATATCACATGAAACTGCGGCTAACACACCAAAACCAAATGATCCCCTATAGCGAAGGCCTATTCACCATGACTCAATGCCTTAAATATAACTAACATTATAAAAAATATGCTAACATACCTCCAGGGGTGTCTTATAAAACCTGGACAGCCATCTCTACAATTCAAACAGGTAGTTCCCTCTAAACCTTCATACTCAAATCCCTGAAACTAAAAAACAAGAAGGGGGTAAATGGGAGTTATCTAAATACAAAAAAAGTTGTTAAAGACTCGAATACAGGTTCTTCACAGACAGAGGGCAGCAGCAGCAACTACAGATTTACATAACCATTCACGGTGGTAGAAACTTAGAGATACATTTGGCAAGATCATGCCCAATGTTTCTAAAAAGGACACACTCAACAGATTATCAGGGGTTTTAAACTCAAATTTTCATGGATTTAAGGCCTTTATCTTCAAAACCCACCATAACTTCTGCCACTGCACTTTCAAATGTTGTTTGGGTAAATGCCCCCTCTTCTGCCCTCATAAAGTTGGTACCCTGCCCCTTTATTTCAAAACCTTTTTTCTCTCTACACCCCTACTTTTTGATGGAAAATTTGCATGACTTGCTTCTCCATCAAAGAAAGTGGCATCACCAATAAAATTCAGAATTTAAAATTTCACATTGTAACAGAATCAAAATTCCTAAAGCAAAGCATCATCAAATAAAATATCTTCAGAATGAGATATCTTTGGATTTGAAATTGTATTGTTTTACACAAAAGGTTCAAATTCAAAACTTCTTATATCAAAACCTGATCAACTTGCTTGCTTAATTTTTTTGTAATTTTAAGTTAAAACCTAAAGGATAAAGCAACTAATAAATTTGTGTTCAAAATCTAAAACTGATGCTGGATACACATGTGTTAATATCTAGAAAGCTGTATCTACCAAAAATCTTGAAAAATGTTAAAAGCAAAGCAGCCGAATCAAGATGAGTTCAGCATGATCCATGTTAGCACCAAATAAAATTTCTGGAATTGGCTATATTTTATCAGATGTCTCACAGGTCAACGGAAGATAGCATTGCAGAGAGAGGTCATATCTGGAACATAACAGAACCAAAAGTATAATTTTGAAAAGCAGATTTATCGACTCTTTATCTTTCCTAATTGAAGAACAATCCAAAACAGCTGTTGGTGGCAGCATGGTCAGGAGCCTCCTGCACAAAACAATTCCAATAATAATTAGCTGTGCGTATAAATATGAATATTTGCTTCATGCTGTGCATTTACCAGAGCAGTTTATAAACCCAGAATAGAAATTCATTTCTATTCTGTGTTACAACGAAGACATTAGTTCTCACGAAATGAACTTTTGCCCAAACACGACACATCGCATTTGCTGCAAGACAAGTGCCCGGCCTACTTCGGTTAACACCATCAACACCTAATTCGTGTCAAATGTAAAACTAGTTTCAAAATAGATGAATATCAATCGTATTAGAAAGCCATGATCCATACCTTTTCTCTCCCAAGAGTTGACTGGATTTGGATGAATTCTAGTCGCTTGAAATCATCCATTTTTGACCGGCAAGGCTGTAAATCCAACCAAGTACTAGGCCATGCAAGAAGTTACTTTGAAACGGAGATGACCCAACTACTCTAAAAGTGGCCGCGCCTTGCCCATTTATGGCTAAAAGTATTGGCTTTTCCTCAAATGTACCCAATTAGAATTCATATTTTGCGTAATCTCCTTTCAAAACATCAAAACTTACACACACCCTTTCCTAAGGTGAGAAAAGCAAATGTCTCAGACAGGAGGGGCATTCAAATCAAACTGGATTAGCTAACTTCATTGTAATCTTCCTATGTTCTGACTTTGTTTCTACATACTGCCTCTATAGGCGTGGAATTTCTTTGAATGGAAATTGAAACCATAACATCCTGTATCGCACATGTGATTTTTTTTCAAAATGCCTTTAAAAATTCCAGGCGCACTGCGAAAAAAAGTTGCCATCGCTTGTTTTTCAAACCTTCCAGCTTGGGAATAAACAAATAATTTTGTGTCTTGTAAGCAAAACGTTATTTTTCTCTCTGAGTATAAGGAATGTTATTTTCCAAGCCTCTAGTTCGATAGAGGGGGTCCGAGGGGGCAAAACCCCCGTAAAGCTAAAGAGCTCTGATCTCGTCGGCAATAAAACGTGGTTCTCTTTTTTATCTAACTTCTAGATTTGACATAAATATTTTAAAGCTGAATGTAACGATTATTCCATCATTCTGAATACGATTGGCAAGTTTATGGTACTTAGAAATGCCTTTTTTAAGAGACGAAAATCTCCAAGTAGCCTGATTTATGACATTTGACTTGACTTAATGGGAGATTTAATCTCGTTTTCTATTTCATTTCTAATTCAATAAAAATATAAAAAATGCTTATTCGATTTTTGTTGGAAAATCGAAATATATCGCCCCTCCTATGAATTTTCCTGTCTACATTACTGAGCTACGTAGTACCAGTAACATATAGGGACACAACAACTTACATAGCCTCAGAAAAGTTTTAAAATCCACTCTCCCACAAGGAATTTCCAAAACAATTTTTTCATTCAACAAAACAACAAAACTAGATTTAGATGCAAATACCCATTTATCCCGTATTGTCAAAGGTTTCTCAAACCTAAAGCCCTGTCCAAACGGTGAGACATTAGATGCAATATTTGTCCATTTATTTACTTGCCTTGTTAAAGTTTCCAATGATCTGTTTTCAATATCATTGTTTTTCGGCGAGTTGTTGGGGATTTCACAGAAGAAAGACCAGCGGGAATATTTTCATGAAGATTTACTAATGGTGCAACATTGCCAAAACAGCAAGATAAAAAATTCTTTATTTTATCTTGGTAACTGAAGTTGCAACAAACGATGTACCATTGCCTTCTCAACCGAGGGGTAAATAGATTTCCAGGGATTTTCAGATAAAACAATAGGATTTTCCTAAAAAGTGTATGAAATTTTCTTGGAGTGATTTGCCTTCGTTCTCAACAATTTGTGGGCCAAATGCTACATTATTTCGCAAGGAATTGAAGGATTTTATTCATAATTCTGAAAATTTTCATCAGGAGATACAAGTCCAATTAAAAAATGTCATCGCTCAAACTATCCTTATGGTTCAATGAGAGCCTTTCTGCATGCAACTGTTTACTGAATACCTGGCTTGAAATTTTGTAGTCGATGAAAACGAATTTGACAAAATAATAATGTTCCAGGAAGGGGGATAGGTTTATCATGGCGGTGACATAAACGTCGTGAGACACTTCAATGATGCTGTTACAAATAAATTCAGAAATTCTTTTCTAATATAGACGAGGCCTTAATAAGCAATCAAACATTGCCTGAGCATCTCCGAAATTGGAGGGATATCTTTTTACTAAATGAGGAAACAATTTTCTCAGCTTATTTCTTTTCAAAACCAGAATGGCAAATGGTTCTATATTTTCTCAATTAGTAATCTTTGATTCAAAACTAAGTTGTACGCCAACTTCAAATAAATTTGGATACAAAATTTTGACAGTGGAAAAATAGCAGACAACAGCAATCAGAGCTTCATTTATTAGTGTGCATTTGATTGAAATACTATTAAATTTACAGCTATAACAATATATATATATATCTGGAATGATATGTGCATGTACAACTAGATATATTAAAATTTCTAAGTAATTCATTGGAAGTTCCCTCCTGAAGGAGTATTTACTTTTTCGTACTCTTTTTGCTTGTCCAGAAGACCCTGAAATACAGAAATCAAATAATTAGGGACAGATACATGGCATACACTGTTTTTTCTTAAAAGAAAACCTTATTTCTTACTGAGCTGAAATATTACTACTAATTTGCGATTCTGAGCCTAAAATTGTTCTTAGTCATATAATTTGGTAAGAATGGAGAAAAAAGCAAAAATCCTTCCTATTTTATTTTTCATCAAGAAAAGAAACAGAAATTGAACATACTAGCAAAATACAAGCTTTACAACGAGGAGAGTACCTCAAAACTTTTGCTTGAAAGTCATGTTTATTTTGTTTGCTTAGATTACTCAAATAAATCATAAGTCTTAAGTTTAAATAATTATTAAGTTTCACCAACATCATTATAAAATTCATTATTGAAAAAGAAAAGTATGCGAAGTCAATTGAAAGGTTAAATAAAAATCATAGATTATTTCTGCCTGGACTATCATTTCGAAGATGACTTTAAAATAACCAAAATTAAAGCGAACGTAGATTCAGGTCATATCGAACAGATATTGAGGACGAAGGCGTGGTGTTGCAAGATGTAAAAAGAGACAAAATATTTCTCTGCAACTACTGTATTCGTAAAGTAATTTCCCTAACTCATACTAAAATCAGTTTGGCAAAGTAATTTTCCTCAATCGACAAAAGAAGTACTACATCTTCCAAAATCTTGTAAAAAGCAATGAATAGACTTATTAAAAATTGTAGTTGAAGTATTTCAAATCTGAAAAAAATTTGCCTTATACTATACTACACGTGATGTTTTTCCTGGCAATTATTTGTTTATTTCATAATAACTGCTCCGAGAAGAAAATTTGGCAGTGTATTATCATTAAATCATTACTATTATTATCATAAAAGATAAATGGATCGTCTTAGAATTTATCACAAAAAGAAAAGCTACAGATCCTTCCTTTTATACCATCAAAAAACTGCAACAAAATCTGCAAGCCTGTCGCATTAGACGTTTACTGGATTGTTCAACAGAAATTATTCCATGGGAACATTTATTAAAAGTTCAAACGACATTTACTCCTATTAATTTTTTTTCAAAGCTTGACGTCCCAGCCAGTTTTGGCATGTGCTTCGTATTGAGGATTGATAACAAGGGGTCAGTGTTTGGATGAGACATTACACTGTTTTCACCCCGGGAAAGAGACTAATATGTTTTTAGGATATGGGTGCTCAGGTTACTTTCATGGGCTTAGAATTGTGCAAATGTTTTTTCGGACAGTCAATTGTACAGTTACATTGGGTTCATGAAATTCTGAAATATTTTTTGGGTCTTGTATATAAGAAAAGTTTAAAAGATAGAGAAAATTGCAAACTTCAACGTGTAGGGCAAGAAAAATTATCTTTTGGGTCAATTTGCAAGCTATAATTATATTTTAGGTTGATGGTTGGCGGCCAACCCTAAGCACTCCTAATACAAATATACACGAAAACTTCTAGGAGCACGAAAAGCAGGAAAAAATGACATAAACTGGTAGCTGATGTCATACGATAGGGCACAACAACAAGAAGACTGATGGACGGAACAGGTTACGTAATCAACTGCTAAGTAGAATCAATACGATTCTTACGGACATTAGGATGTTACTCAAACTTTTATTCAGAATATAACACAAACAAGATCAGCGTCAGTCTTCGCCTGACCAGCCTTATTCAACATGACCAGATTAAATTATGACGATAAACCAATTAACCTACCAAGAAGAACGCCTGAACAGTTCTGATTGAGAAGAAGAACAACCATAGGGTTCTCACACTTTATTGTGAACTTTGGCTCGTTAGATACAAGACCAACCCAAGTATATTACATTAACATCTAATATACTTTATAGCTTCTACTCTATATTGCTGTTCAGAACAAACTTTGGTTCCTTCTTTATTTATAGCTTCTTGCAGCTATCATCCCTTATTCGCAGCCATTATTATCAATTAAAAAAATTTCCACGAGCTGGAAAACTGTATATGTATATAAGAATAGCTAAAAATTATTGAGACCAGGCTAAATCATATATACTCCAAAGAAGATATTTGCAGGAGGAGTGAAAAAAAGAGGAAAAGTTCTTAGGGGATGTAGCAGGGAGATCACAATTCGCATTTGAATCTAGTCATTTACGTGTCTTCAAAGATTTAAACCCAAAATTATCAGAAAAATTTAGGATGATGCAAGAATCTATTTCTAAGATGCGTCTCACACCATAGAAATTGTACAGAATAAATGCAGCTTTCCTTAAGCTTACTCTCGAGTCTTGAACAATAAATGGAAATCAGTCCTGGTTGTCTTAAAACAACCTGAAAATATCTTCAACTTCCAGAGATAGATCTTAATCAATGAAAATAAAGGCATGGAATGTCTGGCAACAAAAAGGGCTTTTATTTTGATTGGTTGCCATTTGATAAATACGGCCAATGCTTCTTTCATGCCCTTTGAATCGTTTACGTGTCAAACGTGTTATGAAAAAACCCTTACATATTTAGTTTGTTTTTTTAAAAAACTCGATTGGAATTCGAATATAATAGAAAACACAACATGCAGTTTTATTATTTATCAGTCGAGTCAGCATTGTGATATGTCAGTCTTTAATTAAAAAAGATTTTTGTCCATCTATTAAGTTTTATATCAACAACTGGTATCTTAGTAGTCACCCTCGTTTCCAATCTATGTTTCTTCCTTTACTAATCCCCATTCCCATCTCAGCAAGAGACCCAAAATTCCTATTCATACCCCCACCAAGCATGAGAACACTGATGTCACTTTCTGTCTTAGCAATCGGTCCCGTGATTTCTGATTCAGAGAGATCAGAGCCTGAGGATTCGTCTGATTCATAATCCATTTTGTCTTTTGAAGTGTCCTGTAAACTGGCAAGAATGTCTTTTCTAGCCCCAGATGTGGAAGCAACACAGCTGGCATTGTTTTTAGCAATTTCTCGATTCGTGCTAAATGACGTTTCCTTCAAAACACTATCCTCCTTTATAATAATAGGTTTTACCACCTCAAGATCTGAAAGCATAGGGCTTTTCTGCATTACACTCCTTGACATTCGAGGGGTCAAAGCTGATTTTTCGGTTCCCTCTCCACCTTTCTCAAGAACAGCTTTGTCCTTTATTACTCTGATACCATTGTTTTGTTCAGCATCGTCTTCTCTGCGCTCCATATCAAATGAAACAGATTTAGCTACTTTCTTGTTTGAAAGTAGACTTCCAAAAGATTCAGATGTTGTTAAAAACAAATTTCTTTGGCTGACAGAGCTTTCTTTCAAACAGGATGATGAGCGTGAGACATGTAAAGACTGGCAACCCTTTGTTTGATCATTATCTGCCTTCTTACTCTCCTCACTTTCAGGAATGCCTTTACAGTCTTCTGCTAAATTTCCCACCTTTGAATCTTGAGACAGAGATCTGTTGGCCTCCTTCAAGCACGTGCTCGGCTCTATTTGTCCGAGCTTTGAAACAACACCAGATCGCTCTCTTGCCTTTTCATCAGAGTAAAGATCGAAATTGCCAGCAACGAAATCTTTTGCACGGCCCCCAGCAGAACCCAAAATTGTGCTCTCGCCACACTCACTATGTGGAAATGATTGACTGCCTATTTTCCTGCGCGGTGCCAACAGCCCAATACAACGAACGTCCTTTTCACTGTCCTCTCCCATACTCAATGCATTTCGTTCTTTGGCAGTGGAAGACAAAATTGCTAGTTTATCGTTTTCTTTGAGGCCGAAATCAGGGCAGGATTGGCTGGAAGATGCAACAGATGCTTTCAAACCTTTCCATTTTTCAAAAGATTCTTTTGTACGAGGTTGGATAATACGCCCTTCATTATTGTCCTGTTTCGTTGCCTGTCCAGAATCTTCTCTTTTATTTGCTAACTCATTCAAGCTTCTTCGTCGAGTGAGTGAACCAATGGGCTTTTCACATTCAGATATCAATTTCTGTTCTCTGAGTTTTTCCCTCAACATGTTGGTTTTCGGATGGGTTAAATTACTTTCAAAGGGAGAAATTTCTTCTATGTCACTCTTTGATGATGCTCTTCTCAAAGGCCTTCTTGGGGATGGCGAATAAGAGCTGGACATATTACGCAAGGTCCCCGAAACAAGCTCTTCACAAACAGGCAGCAGCCCATTTTTCCATTTGTAGCACCTCTGGTGGTATTCTAACTCTTTAGTTGTTCGTCTGACGATAATTGCAGATTTGACTCCATACCATATGTGAATAATTATAAAGGACAAGCTTGCGATGCCACAAGAAAGATTATCAAACAGCTTTCTGCCATCCACTGTTTTTATCTTGGAAACGATGCTATTCTCCAAGGCAACAGCAAAGATGAAAATAACTGATGTTAGAACATACCAGTCAAGAACGGTTAGGTATGATACCGGGGGTAAGCTTTGCGAAACAACGAACTTGAAGGTTACAGCTGTGAGTAGCAGTGTAAGTATCACGCTGAGTCGATCCCCCGTACTATCTGGATCGATGAAAAATGTAGTAAATGACAACAGAGATATCAGAAACATCATAAAAACTATGTTTGTCAGGTAATATGAGTATCTTCGTCTTATGTGAAACTCAAAAGCAAATGTGGAGTAGCTGATGAGAGAAACTTTCGAAGAGTCTTCAGAGGATGTCGCACCCTTTGTGATCACGTGATCTAGAAGGTTCCACTCATCTTTTCCAAGAAAGTTTTTATTTGAGAGCACGCAAGGAATGTTGGGTGTTCGATCAAAGATAAGCACAGTACTACTCCATTTTGACGAAATTTGAATTTTCAGCGTCTGGATATCAAACGGAAAGCTATGAAGCATGAACTGCGACTTGAAACGGCCAACAACACGGAACGAAAGCTGAACAGTTGGATGCGGCTTGCAAGGCAATCTTATTAATTTGTGTTTCTTCTGCATGCTTTTGATTTCAACAGCATTAACGAAATATATTCTTGGATCCCAATGTTGTGACCAGTCAATTTCAGAAACATTATACTTTCCTTGCAGCTGAGGTTCTTCCCAAGTCGCCGCTAAGAAAAATTCGCAAGTAAATTCTTGTTTCACTGTATCTATATCCGACACAGAAAAGATGTTAACCCTTACTGAAACCAATACGGCCTTTTTTGACTGCCTTGCAACACAAACCGCTTCCTCGTCACACATTTTTGTATTTTCCTCGATTGCATGAAGTTTTCCATTCATCTGTTCCAGAGTGCGTAGAATTTCCTTTAGCGAAGAACATACTTCATTGCGCCCCTCGCTGGAAAACACATCCTCTCCACTCATACTGCCTTTAGCATATAAATTCACGATATCTGCATGTGCATCTCTAGTTTATGACAACTTCGACCTGCTTTCTAGGCCTAAAAGTTAGTCCGACTTTTTCCTATCACTCGTGGAGTTTTACTGGCTATGTACCCATTGCTGCACTGCCTTAAAAATACTGCAGCGAAATTCAATGTCTCAATTATGTAAACCGTGCTTCAAACCACTCCCAAGAGGGTCGCAATTGAATTGACATTTCAGAGCCATTGGATCATCTCGTGCAACTTTTGTTAAAAATTCCATTTCACTAAGTCGAAGTTCTGATAAACATCACAGGTTTCAAATGCACAGTGAAGGGTGCCTGGTACAAACATTGACTTTTGAAATGAGCAGAGTCCCAACGAAAGCAGGGTCTCAACTTGAGTCTCAGAAAGTAGGTTGATTCAAATAATTAGCAAGGCCAAGTGGGGAAATTCCTCGTGAGAAATTCAGATAGTGATGAGGATAATTAAGATGAATGGTGATAAGCGAAATTTCATTCTAGTCTGATAATAAGTTCAGGTTTGAAACTGCAGTTGTTGCAGCTCGGTTAAAAATATCATGGAAAATGGCACTTACCTTGCGAAGCACTTGAAGTTGTTCCAGAATTTGTTGTTGCCTTTCAGTTGGAAACCCCCGTGAATCCTGTTAACAAAAAAGACAGTAGCAAAAAAATCAATCTATAATTGATTAGGTATTTGTACAGCCATAATTATATAAATCTTTGCAAAATTTCTGACTGTTGCTAAACATACGAAATTTATGATCATAGCAAGGAAGGAAAGCACCGCTCTACCGAAGGGCCTCCGGCGAAGAGGGGAGGGTTTGGCCACCCACTTCTTTGCAAAAGGAGACCTTTTTGCAAAACCTTGTGTTATACGTCTTTAATTTGCCTTTGGCGGAGCCCCTGTACCACTGTTTGCAAAAATTTTAAATAGAATTAGGACTATCTTTAAATATTGCATTAGAATTCCCGTTTATGCATGCAATCGCTTGACTTTCTTTGCTTTCTCGCTGTTTCAATACTTTGCCCTTCCCTGGAGCACTAGATTATTCCTTTACCTTCCCCTATCCCTTTTCTGTCCCAAATCCTACAGCTTTAAGAGCTATAAAGCCTTTCCCACTTTAAGCGGGGTGATTTTGACCCCTTTATCAAGCCAGTAGTCATTGCCTTAAATATAAAATAGGGCATTGCCCGCATTTTCAAATACATGGGTTCCACTTTTCATGTAGAGATTCAATCTTAGATTCTCTAAGACGATTGATTTGGAAGCTTAAGCAAAAAGTTGAAAGTCAGATTGAAAACCTAAATATATCTCACAATTGTGCTCGAGGGTAGAGTTATATTAATAACGGAGGTGCAAATCTTTCAACACACCTAGGTGTAGCCTACACATATGAATAAATTACTTAACAAAATGGGATACAGTTTAGAGTTTTCCGAAATGATGGTGATAGGAATAATTAAAAACTTGCTTGGAGATTTTATCCTGATTTTTAAACTGCTGAAAAACTGAAATAGGCATTAGAAGCTCATAGCTTACCCAAGAACTATTTTCATCCTTATTTTGAACGTGTGATAATCTACTTGGGTTGCCAACAGAATTTCCACGTGACGTAGAATTCTCCTCTAGCGTAATTGTGGAAGTGCGATTATACGAATATTGTCCAAAGCTTTCGAATCCCTCATCATTATTTTCTACCTCAAATACAGGCAATGGACCTTTCTCATCATCAAGATCTGGTGAGGTAATCCTTTCTGGATCTTCGACCACAGGTTCATGGTTCACAACAAGTCTTTCGCTTGTTACCTTATTTTCCTTTCGCTTATTTCTCGGCGCCTTTTCTTTCAAGACATTATTCCGATTATTTATAGGCTCTTTAGTCCGTTTTAAACTTTTATCAACCCGGTGTTTTAAAGTAGTTTCTTCCTTTCTTTGTTTTTCTTCCTGTTTTGATCTGTTACCCAAAGAGGCTTTTTTCGGGTCGGATTTTCGGCCCGGTTTCTGTGGAATCCTGGAGTCTTTATGTTCGCCTTTTCCCTTTCTGGAACTGGCTTCATCCTTTGACGTTTTCGCTTTAGCTTTATCCTTCAATCCTGCATTCTCCTTTGCATTGTTTTTCTCCTTTTCTTTCCCTCCTTCGTAAGACTCATCCATAAGGTTTAAAATTGGCCTAAATTCCTTGTCAGACCGTGAAGAAATCTGGAACGGAACATCCATAGAATGGGAGGGTAAAGATAGCCTTGAGATGATTTTTTCGGTTCTTGAACTTTCTTCTTCTTTCAAACTTATACCTGCAAGTCAAAGATACCTGAATGAGTTCAGGCCAATATAACCGGACAATTTATTGACAGTATATTTGACGTCACAAAAAATCCTGAAACAATTTTCGTCACAATGAAATTATCAATAGCAGAAACTTTGCATTTTTATAAATTTGGTTATATCAGCTACTTCCTCTCTCTAGCTTAAACAGAGTTCAGAAAAAAGCCCCAACTTTCCTACTGATCAACTGCGCAATATTTGCAATGCACAAAATTTTCCTTGTATCTTTTGAATAAAAGCTTCTTAGAAATAGAATTTAAGTAAGTATCTAAGGTTTGTCACGAAAAATCAGAAGTTGAAGCACAACAGTAAATTCCTCTCACATCATATACTTTTGTCAAGTAATGCCCTGCATTTTTGGAAAACCTTCTTCTGCCTCACAGCCGTGGAACCGTAATAGTTTCTGGACTTTGAGCTAACATAACTTTTTGATCGCTTAATCAGAACCGAGAAAGCCAGATAAAACCAAACATCCACAATTTATTCAGTGTCATGTTGATAAATAAGGAAAGTTTACGACATACACTGTCTTAAGGACAACAATTTTTAACTCCTAAGCAGTACACGCATCTGATGTCAAATCTGACCACAGAAGTAAAGTTTGGAGTATCTTACTTTTGATACAAGAACTGCAACACACACGACATGACTTTTTGAAGCACCTAAATAAACTTACTTTCTGCATGGCTGCCTGACTCAAGTTTGGAAATATCATGTCCCCCTGCTTTCAATTTTCGAAGCATGGTGTTTTGCTTTTCCTGCAGTAAAACTTGTTATTCATTTCGATTCAATATAAACCAAAACAAAATACCAAAATGACATCTTCATATTAAAAGAATATTTGGAAGCGGAATTTATTAAACGTTTAATGTCAGGATGTAAACTAGCTAATTATAATTATAAGAACCTTTATCAATGAATCCACAATTAGATTTCTACGTTAGCAAGAGATATTACTTGCTTCGATAAGAACTGTTATCATTCCCAGGTTTCGTACAAATAATACAGAAGAAAGCCACACCTCGTCAACGCAATGAATATTAAGGAAATCCTAAACACTAGTAAGATTTAATATGATTAGCTTCAACTCAAAACAAGGAATTTATCGGTTCATATTGACAACATCATCAGCTAAGATGTGACCAGGCCACAGTGGCGAAGCCAAAGGTCTTGCTGGTCCTGCTGAGCAGGATCAAGAATTTCCAAAGATAAGATTTACTGTAAACAATAAACAATTTCTTCTTTGCAAAAAGGAAGTTTCAAATTCTTTTTGATAAACAGTCCCCAGTTCCGCCAGCTGATACAGGCATCCCGTGCTAATCTCAAGGTCCTGTTCTCTTCTACGGCAGCCCTGTATTTTGGTCCTGCTCATAACTATGATACCCTATGTTTGGTCCTGCTTCACAATGGGCTTTTGTGAATTTAGTCCTGCTTCACAATAGTCTAGAACAAAGAGCAGTCCTGCTCAATCTCGGGAGCAGGACCTCGTCGAAATGACCATCATAACATTTCGTAAGCAGTTGTGATTTGATTGGTCGAGGGTTCACCTACGTAGGTCAAAGAGCATTGTTTTGAAAACCTTTGGTCCTGCTATTTCTGAGAGCAGGACTGCAAGAATTGCCCTGTGCATTCTCGTTTTGCTATGAGATACTAGCAAGGAGGCCAGTTCAAGAATTATGGCGAGGCGATGTGAATGCAGATTTTCTGCTTGCTTTGGCAATACCAATGATATTATTATTGACAGCAAAACTTGCCTCAGTTGAGCTGCATAAATTTTATTTGTAACAAGACAGAGTCCAAAGTTCGCAAGAAAGAAATGTAAACAACGAGAATTGGCTGTATGAGGCACTCTGATTTCGGCCTTTGTACGATCGTTTGAGGCACGGTATATCATGGTGGCCTAAATAAAATTTTCTTAGACTTGGGCAAGGACGATGAAAGCATAATTGAATTTACTGTTGTGTGATTGAAAGTTTTGAGTTGGAGAATAAACCAATTTCAGCGGAATTTGCATTTTTCTACCTGAATTGTTTTCTCGTCTAATGGTTTATCTAATAAAGTTGTTTTCATTGATAATGCGACACATTATTCGATTGTACCTCTCTTTATCAGCTGCAGAATAATTGTTCTGCAGAATATGTGAACTTGCCCCTACAGACTTTAAACTCTGTTGTTTATTAAAATTATTTTAATAGAGTATCTAGATTGGTCAGGTTTATAAGACCAAAATCTGGAATACCACAAATATATGATATGCAACTTCAAATGCCACCCCTACCCCCTTTTATCGTCAAATTTAGTTATCACCAATTTGAACTTTTACTTCAGCTGTAGAGGCTTACTACAATTTAACATAGATTTGTTTGAAAAGTAAGCACCCTAAAGCACGTCTTTAAGTATGGATTTATTTTTCAAAAGATAGACATCGATTTAAAATTTGCTTTTAACTGAATTTAAGAAAAAATTCATCTGCAAAATAGAATTTTTGTCCATAGGCTTTTCCAATTGAATAAGGGCGTGGCCCTGTCCATATAGCAGGACCAACAATTTTTGGCTAGCTTCGCCACTGCCAGGCCAGACACAAAAATGCAAACAACGGTTATTCAATAGCAGCTGTTATCGATGTGTACTTAAATTCTCGGAGAAATGATATTGGACCATAGTTAACAATACCTTCTTTGCAGCATCATATGCTTCAAGAACGCTTTGTTGCAAGGCCAGATGCCTCTGTCTTTCAGCTTCCTAGAAGTCAAATTATAAACATCACATTGATAACATATTTCCGATTGGCCTATTTCGATCCACAACTGGGTATATATTTTCCATCTTGTTCTTTCGGACCCTTATTCTGACTCTAGGAGTGTCAGACGAAAAGCTTTAAGTATGTTATAAAGTTTGCTTTTTTCAAAGCCATTATCAAATTTTGTACCACCATTGTTCATATTTTTAATCAAAAACCTTTCGTTAGTAAACCTAGAAACGAACGCAAGGATATGGGGTAGCAATGATGTAGAGCTGGTTGCAGGGGTCTTTGCCGCCACCTAAAATAAAAGCCACCTAAAATTTTCCGAAGGTTCTTCAGGACCCGTACTTGCTAGTCTTTAAGCTTTTGAATGAAATATGGATTTGGCCCCCTTACGTCACTGGTGGAAACATACTTCCCAAAGTTGGAAGAACAGGGGGATCTGAGAATACTGGGTGAGTACATTGTTATATTATATAATTGAATCAATCATGCCTGTCATTCTACTCAGTAAGCTTGTGTCAAAGCCGTAACAAGAGTTTGTTAGAGTCTGCAAAGCTTTACAGAAGGAAAAGTTACGGGGAATTTGACGCTGTTGTCATTCTTGTAGGTGACCATTATTTTCATCAAGTGAACAGGGACCCTAATTTTTTCGCATAGTAGCTGTCCATCACAAACAAAAAGATAGTTGCAAGAAGCTTCTCTAATAGCAATGTGATATTATCTAGTCGTGAATTCGTTTCTAGCATATCAAGTAGTAGATTAAAGTAGTACCTCTTTCTCCATCCGCTTCCTTGCTTCTTCCTCGTATTGCCTAGCCAACTGCTCTCTTTCTCTCGCTAATTTTTCCTCTTCTTCCCGCTCTTCTCTGAACTTCCTTTCTTTCTCTATCATTTTCAATCTTCGTTTCTCTTCAACTTGCTCCTCAACAGCTCTCTAAAAAATTAAGTCAAAGCATTTTTGCTGCTATGGCTTCAACAGAGACTAAAGGATAAAATAAAATATATTTGAAAACGCAATGTCTTTGGGAAAAAAACATAAGAGTAGACACATCACGATGAGCATTTACAGGGCTTATATTTACTTTAAGCTTGAATAACATGGAAAAGTCTAACGGTCTGTCTGCTGACTACGCTAGACAAAGCACCAAGGAACGCCAAACAGAATCATCTCTTAGAACAAAAAATTTACAAAAGTTTACATTTTATAAAATTTTAGGCCTTTGAAAGGCTGTTTTAATCATTTCATACTTTAACACACGATTTTCTATTACAGTTTTCCAAATTTTTTAGACAAACAAAAAGTAATAAAGAATCTATATTACAAAGGGAAGAAAAAAGTTCTAAAAAGCACCTTTCTTATATCTTTCATTAATTGCTTGATTATCTATCTGTTTACAAATTTTTGATAACTCATATTCAAATTTGAAAAGAGTTTATCAATATTTATTTCATTATTCTAAATGAAAGTCCCGTATGCAAACCATTTGGTGACTATGATAAAATTACTAAATGATCAGGATCCATGATTTGTACCTGGTGCTCCAGTATTTTCTGCCTTTTTCTCTCAATTTCGTCAAGCTCAAACTGATTTTTCGTCGAATGCTGACCTCGAGCAAAGCCTCTTTCGTTCCTAGAAGAAATCAATTTGCAGTAAACTTGGGACTGAATGCTGGCAAAATCTGGTCGGATAAAGATAATTATTTTAGCCATGTGAAAACGAAGAAACCTTCTTACAACGTTTACTTTCTCTATTTATTGAAACTGGTATCGACCAATGAAGTTATGTTTTCCAGTTTAAAACAAGAGAAGCGTTGAGGGAATTTACATCTGTGGCCCCTCGTAAAAAAAGTTTCATCTTCTATTAAATTTGAAAATGTCTCGGTGCCAATCGATTCTTTCAATATAATTTCATTGTAATGTAAATAGGCACTATTTCTTGCCAACATCAGCTTTCTCATTCGTCTCGTCACAAATCACGAGAGAAGAAATTCTGCTTCACACCTTACCCTTGATTAACTGAAATAAAAATGTTATTTCAAATATTAACTGATGTTTGAGGGTGATCGTTAAAGATTAATTAAAGCTAATAGCATCCATAGTGTTTTCTATGGTCCTATCCAGTACCGGACAGGCAAGGAATGTTGGAATTCAATCGCACTTCCACTTGCCAACACTTCCACATTCATTTCCACACAAGCATTCAAAGATCCTTCATTGTTTTTATTATTTACTGTTTTAATATGAAATTCTTTAGAGTTGGTTCTTACTTAGTTCTTAACTAATTCAGACCAACTATTTACAATGAATACCCATATAAATATAATAAAATATTAAGAAATTGATAAAAAAGAAGAAAAAGAATATTATATCTGGAATAAATGCTTTAAATTTTTACGCAGTCCGCTCCGCTCCATATCTTTCTACGTTTCTTAAAAGAGCAGGCGGAGGTTAAGCTTTTAAAATCATTCTGAAAGTAGTTCCATAAGATGCTGCCTCGAAAGACTATACTATCATTTCCATATATAATAGTGTTAAGTTGAGCATAGCCAATAGAAGGGAGAACCATTTTCTTCTCCGCAATTTGCTTCTCTGCAAAATGACGATTATAGGCATGTATATGGAAAGCCTCAAAGCTAGATGCGTATCTCAATATGGTTGACATTAAAACTTGAAAATTTTACTCTCAGGGCCATGCAGCTGGAACGAGGCTAAGTGAAATGACTATGGTTTGAGGGAACATTGGCAGATTCTTTGATCGTAAATTATATTGCCTACTCTTTTAATGGAACATGTCCCACATTAATTATATTCTAAACTTAACCAATCTAATCAATCAGAGAGAAAGAGGGCCTCCAGCCCTGGTCCTATCAAGTCCACAACTGTAAAATAATAGCGACAGTTTGCTAAATGGTATCGAAATATAAATTGGATATGTTCACATTTTAAAAACTTGAACCAGAAATCGATTAACCGGAATTCTTTATCCAAATAAAACGCTATAGAAGAAGTTTTACAGATCTTTTAGGGTACAGAACTACCTACTTTGAAAACACGCAAATGTTGGTAGGCTCCCCTAGGCGTCTATTCTATTGGCCCATCTTATGGAGTGTTCCTAATAATAAGAACATGCATAGCAAAAAATAATCATGAAGGCAACTCACGGACTGTCACCTATGAATCCATGACTAGAATTATCTGCCTGCTTCTCTGCCAAAGGACTTTTCGCTTTGAACGGTGGTACATCGGGTTCATATGCAGATTCCGGCTCTGCTGTAACTTTTTCGTGGCGACTTGTCAATTTTACAGCTAAAGGCTGGGAGGTTAAGAATGTACAAATATATGAAATTTTAAACAGTTGTTCTTTTTCTCACAAAAGTTAATCATATAATGTAAAAAAAAAGAAGCAATACCCACCCAGCTTATAGTCACACTGCTGGTTACAGTCACATAAGATGTAGACTCAATTATGCAAAACTCTTCAGCTTAGCTCCGTTTACAGCCACACTCTCTCAAGCAACAGTTGGTGAGACTTTTATCGGATGATGATTGGTTAACATTAAAAGCACCGAAAGGAGACTAAGTGATACTAAAGTACAAATAAAGTAGGGGATTGATGGCTTGAATTCGTTTGTTGAAATTCAAAGTGTCTAGTTTTTGACAAGGAAATTCTAACAGCGCAATGGGAACTTCAATTTCCAAGTTCTTTTGATAACATTGAAGATCAGTAACTGGACTTGCTACAAGTCTCTCAATAGAGAGAGAGACAGAGAGAGAGAGAGAGAGAGAGAGAGAGAGAGAGAGAGAGAGAGAGAGAGAGAGAGAGAGAGAGAGAGAGAGAGAGAGAAAGAGAGAGAGAGAGAGAGAGAGAGGAGAGAGAGAGAGAGAGAGAGAGAGAGAGAGAGAGAACACTTTTCTATCCTAAAAAACCTACTTACAGTTTCCATTGCCATTGCAAGTCTTTCTTTCTCCGAAATCGTGGCCTTTTTCTTCTCCTGCATTTGCTTCTCTGCAAAATGACGATTAAATGAATGTATATAGAAAGCCTCAAAGCTAGATGCGTATCTCAATATAATTGACATTGAAGCTTGAAAATTTTATTCTTAGGGTCATGCAGCTGGAACGAAGCTAAGTTAATATTGAAAAACAGAATCCCGATATATAGATTAACATAAATATAGCTTTCTCTAGTGGGTGAATTCTGCTCTCAATTAAAAAATTAAATCAATACTTTTGAAGCAAAAGATTTGTACCTAGGTCTGCAAGCCATTGCTTGTTCTTTTCTCTGTCTGATTGACCGTAGTCAAATGCAACTTGCCCAGGAGCCTAGGAGTGAAAAGAAAATAAATCACATGGCTCTGCTGAAATTTCAAAGACTTAGACTGCATAGACTGCAAATCAAAGACTTGAGAGTATTAATCGATGATACTTTGTATCTGCAAAACTTTTGTTTCGATCAGCAAATATTGAAGTTTCTTAACGATGCAACAGGATTTCAAAAAACATTTTGAAGCTTACCCCAACTACAAAAGAGCTTCGCATTGCATGACGGTCCATTTTCCCGCGAGCCGTCATATTTGTTGCAGCTTTGTCAAGATCCTCGTTGGGTATTTTCCCATTCCTTGGTATTTCATTCAGGCTGATAGTAGAAACACTATCTTCACTGTGCAGTTTACGTCTACTGGCATAATTGTTTGGTTCCTAATCAACAAAATAGTAATTGAGTATTCAGTCATAATATGTATTTATTTGGCATAACAAAGAAAGGCAACAGTTTCTTTTTTGCATTTTTCCCGCAGAATTATTTTTGTGGCAATTTTTCTTGTTTTGGAGACAATTTTTTGAAAAAAGCAACTTTTTTGTCGCTTAATCTCCCTGTCATTAATAACGAAAACTATTCGCAATAAGGTTAAGCAAAAAATTTCAAGAACTTTATTGTCAGAAACCATCGGCCAGCAATTGAAGTCTCACTGCGAGAATAGACAGGGTAACCCTTTATAAGGTACGATTCACAGCATGAAATAAATAATGCAAGAACATCGAATGCTAAGAGTTTTCCTAAAATTCATATTCTTCAAAAACCATTGAAAATTAACGAATGCTAGCATAATTTTTTTAACAATGCCCTACACAAGAACATTCGGAGATGCAACAAGAGGCTGAAACATAGCAGACTGAAGTATTTTCACCTGACACACTTCAGAGTAAAAACGTCGGATAGTGGCCGAAAGTGAGCAGAAAATTTATATCCAGGCCTGGATCGAAAGTGACGTAACAGGGAAAAGACGCGATGATTGGTTCTGACAACATTCGATTAAAAAATATTTGGACAAAAGCATTAGTTTACGGGATAAAAGTTTATTGGAAAAATAACGTAAGAAGATTTAAATTGGGGCCAAGCAGTAAATCTGTGTTGCCTTCTTTAAAGAATGTTGTTAAAAGGAGGTCAAGAATTCATAATAATACTAATTTTACGATTATTTAAATTCAAAGAAAACTAACTTTTGATGTTGCATATGAGTCTTTTATATTGGGACCTGGAAGAAGAAAGCATTGCGTAAATAAAGCCTAATATCAAGCATAACGTAATGCCTCTATACGATCTACATAAAGCATTTTATGGTGATGAAAAACAGAGCGAGAAAAGCTTGAATTACTGATGTTCCAAGCTATATGTGTGTCATGACTTGCATCCAGTATGTTATACTTCACATAATTGGTTTCAACAGTTTTATGTGATAATGAGTTGTTATCTAGTTTCAAAAGTATAAAGAATCTTGGAAACACTTAAGTTCACCAAATCATGAAAGTGATTTTTCAAATCAGTTCTGCGATATTTCTGCTATATTTCTGCGATATTTCTGCGATATGTCTGCGACATTTCTGCGAAAAATACTTTGACTATACAATACTGTATACACTCCACATCAAAGCGGTTTAATTTATTCTATTTTGCTAATTTGTAAACATATTGTATCAATTTATACTTCATTGTATTAAATTCTGTTCATTATAATATGCTTGTAGTTAAACTGTTTGTTATAGTTAATATTGGAACGTAATTTTTATGCTGTGGAATTTAAAACGAAACAGAAACTTAACTGGTACTTACCTTCAAAACTGTAATTGTCCTTGGGGTTCCGCAAACTTTAAAAAAGTAATAAAAAGTTTGGTAGACAATTAATTATATCAACTATTCAAATAGCGAAGTTAATAAAACTATATGTGAAAGAAAGATATCAAAAAAGATATCGATCGATTAGAAAGATGATTTCAAATAAATATAAAATGCTGCAAAATTTCAAAACTGCGCGGAAATGGAACCAAATTGTAATGTAGTTGAGAATTTATTACGGCTGTAGAGTAACACAGCTCAGCCCTTCGTAAATATGTAGTGTGATCTCGTAATCTGCATGTGTTGCTTATGTCTTGGTGATATATACTTCTGAATTCATTGTTCATAGCTACATTTTTTAGGAGAGCAACAATAGAGCTCTATAGAATCCTTCTTTCTGTTTGCTGATTCATATGTTATTTCACGTTGAGGTCTGATGAGAGATTTGTTGGCAATCGAGCGATCTGCCAGCTATACAGATATTAACTAAGTGTTCTGTTCGTCTTAAAAATAATGCTTTAAAATAATTTCTAATACACCATAAAAAAATTATAGCGAAATGTTTGAACAATTTTTAAAGAAACTGAGATTTACATGACTATCAAAAAATACCACCCATAGGTTAAATTTGAAAAAATCAAATTACGTAGAATTGTGGTCTTCATTTTCAAAGTCCAAGTTGAGACCTGGAACGTAAAAAGTACAACAGAATATAGTGCTGATGCACACAGAAATGAAAAGAAGTAAATCTCAACGAAAGTTTTGATTATGCATATTCAGCAAGTTTTGCACACTCTTAAACGTCCAAAAATTTCTGTCAAGATTCTCAGCTTTGAATTGGCTTAAAGATAATACTCAAAGCAGTGATTTATGGTATCAAGGTGATGAAAACTAAAGGTTTACATAGACACCCTACCAAAAAACCTTTATAACCCAAACTACAAGGCAATCTACAGATACTTAAGATGCTTAAAAGCGACATATTTTAAAGCCTATCGCTAATTGAATTCTGGGAGCTGAACAGTCTTGTTATAGAGAAATATCTAAAGAATATCTCTTGAAGAATGTTAAAAATAAAAAGCACCTTCCGAAAATATTTAGTGGGGCAACAGAGCGTCTTGATGTGAATATTAACCATTTAATGGTTAAAGCTGACCGAGAACAAGAAAAACAGAGATAAATACATTCATCGGAAGATTCAAATAAATCGAGATAGCACAGACTTGGGATGGATTGTAACCAAGAAGAAAAGACATCGGAGAGATGGAAAAATCTGGATTTAATTGATTTGAGTAAGTAAGAAAACCTTAGCAACTGAAGGTAAAAGTTTTAAGTGCATTGACGATACCAGTAAAAGGTATGGGAGATGGCAATAGCTCTAAGATCAAACTAGAAAAGGATGTTGACATTGCTTCTGGGAATTCCATTAAGAGAATGGCAAAGCAATGAGAAAATTCGCGCTGAAGCAAAAGTTGCAAATAGCTGTTGAAAAGATTGGGGAAGTTGGGTTGAGATGGTAATACCATATATTTAAAAAAGAGGAAAATCCAGTAAAAGCAGCAAAGAGACTACCACTTGGGCGATTGAGATTAAAATGACGAAAGGATGTTGTAGATAAAGATATGAGGAGGTCACAATCAAGGGTGAAGAAGGCACAGAATAGAATGTAATGATAAGAATGTAGACCGTGGACAAACCAGGTTTCGGTTGAAGCAAAGAGGTGAGTAACACAGATGGGTAGGATGCAAAGACGCAACAAGCGACTAAAAAATGAAGGTACAATTTCATAAAGGCTGTAGGTATAAAATAAATGACAAAGATAATTCGAAATCCTTTCCAGGACGTAAAAGCTGAACAAACCTGGGACATATGTTGGCTCTATGACATCATCAGAGATGTTGTCTTTCTTTAATGTCGACAGTGACGCTTTATCATTAAATTTTGATACATCAGCAAACCCTTGATTTCCTTTAACCTTTGTCATCACCTCAAGAATTGATACATCTCCAGTCTTTAAAGATTCCATCAATGACATCAGTTCAGACTGAGAAATAACCCCAGGCTTGTCTGAAATGACAGCAGCTTTACTTGGCTGCGTGTAGCTAGATGTTTTGCCTTTTGTCACACGCTTTGCACCGACGCTTTCTTTGTCACTAGCTTTTGTGTTTGTATTCCTTGTATTTATGGATTTTGGCTGTTTTTCCTGAACAATTCTTTCTGTTGGTCTTTCTGGCTTGCCTGTTTTCTTTTTAGCATCTTTGGGATCAGCATGCGTTTCTGTATTTACTTTTACATGACTTTGTGACAGAGTTTCTTTGTGTTTTGCTAGCTGTCTTGGCGATTCATCCTTATGGCTAGGTAGCACATGGTTACCCTTAATCTCTTTGGTCTTGCGCCTACCAGCACTGCTTAGCGATCGTATATTTGTCTAAAGAGCAAGTAAATTGTGTCAAATAATGTCTTCTAGCTTCTCTGTCGAATACTGAAAAATCTAAAAATACTAAAGCTTCTTATATTAATCATTCGAGCAACAAAATTGTGGTACAATTTCAATATTAATTGCAGCTAATCTTACCTTGCAAGCTAACAGTCAAATGTGTTTTAAAAGACGAATATAGTTTGGTTCGTTTTCGTCGTCTACAGTTTGGTTCATTAACAAATTATCTTAACATTCTGTTAAAAAACCCCATTTTAAAAGAAAGCAAATGCAATTAGGATGACACAAAGACTCTAGTACATTGATGTATTCCAGTTATTCCAAAATTCTGTTTAAGTTGTTCTAAAATTCAAATTTAATCGATGTTACTCAAATTGCAATGTCACCCTTGTTTTTATTTTTATAACTAAATCGTTTTTTTATTCAATATAAAAAATTTTCATTTAAATTAACTGGCCTATTTACATCAAATAAAATTAAATGGGTTAAATTGAAACAGAACAGAGTTTGACAGAGGACCTTCCAGGTGGTGGAAGCATCCTATAAAACATATTCAAATAAGCAAAAAGCTTGGAGATTTAAATATTTAGTAGAAAGGAACTATCTTCTATGTGGTTCATACATGACATAAATTGTGCTAAATACGCCAGTTTGAAAATAACAAGATCCAATATAGATAAAATTTTGTGTAACTTCAAAAATCACCTTTTTGACATTGCCAACACCTTTTAAAGTAGCTGAAAGAAATATATTGAAGGAAATTGAAAAAGAGTTTTTAAAAAGCTTAAAGAAATGTAAAAATTGCAAAAAACTTAGTTTTGAAATTTTCAGACTCTTGGCATTAAAATAAGTCAAATGAAATAATTTCAAAGTCTTTTTCTACAACTTAATATTCATCTTTGATATAGTACAAAAAGGACTGCTGCTTACTGTTTTACTCAAGAGGATTATCCAAAACCGATTTGCTGACAATCAGGGCAAGCCTGCCTTTATTTACCAACAAGATTGAAAATTTGCCAACAAAGCACCCCTCGGTGGCAAAAAACTCCTCATCTTAAAATGTAATACCCCTTTCTCTCAAAGCTAGGGCCCTGGGAGTCAAAAATAAGTTTACACCAAAAAGGCAATACATTAAATTACAAGAAAATCAACTTGCCAGGAAAGTCATATTCCAAGCAACAAACAAGAAGGTTAGTAATATAACTATCTTTACCAAACATTTTACATAAAATCTACTACATAAATTTGAGGTATTGAAATGCAACAGGTATCAAATGCAACTTGAAAGCAAATTTATAATATTTGATGATATTAGTAGGGGCACAGTTGCTTAGGGGCAAAGAGGGATATCTCATCCCCTAAAGTGCTAATTTTGCTACTTGATCAAAATAGATGGGAAAATCTTGTCTTCAGCCACCCTCCACAACAATGTAACTACTTTGTGTAGGCAGTGAAAAATTATTCTGATAAAGTGAAAAATCAAATTTGCAGTGCTTCTGGCATTTCTTACCATCTGAAAGAACAATATCAAACTTTCCATCTTTTGACTGGATATTCAACCTACAAAAAGGTTCAAATAATCATCAAATTACATTCAACATTATATTCACAGGCAATTTTCTTAGTTGCAAACAACTACCAGAATAGGATCAATGGCTTGTTCTCGCATGAACAGGTCAGATTGAGACTATAATTAACAAAGCATTGGAGTTTTCAGGCACCTGCTGGAATTGTACAACTACTAGGTGATCAATAAAACATGATTCTCCAACCTAGTTACTTTTAATGAAACTGGGTATTAACAAAAGGTTGTAGTTATCTTTTCAGATGAACACTCACAGCAAGGTTTACTTTCATAGGGAGGAGCCATTTATCAATGTTTACAATCTAAAATCTACATGATCTTACTATTCAATTTTGAGTACATTATAATCTAAGGTGGGTATGCAAGTATGGGGCACTGCATGCCTGCCAATTCATTGTGGTTATATTTAAATTTATTCAATAATGCTTATTATGGTCTTTTTAAAGTGGTCTTTATCAGTAGTAATTGCAGCTTGTTTACAAGGTCACGGTCATAAGAATTTCTGATCAGTTGGACTTAATAGTGATTTTTTTCTGTAAAGGAATTCTTTCATGATTTCTAACTGGTAGGAATATCATTAAATGACATGATTTTGTTATTTTTCTACGGTGGGCCAAAGGTCCATGTACTTATCTGCTAACATGTAATGTGCAATGAAGCAAAATTTAAAACAAAAAAACAATTTTAAATTCAAAATATAAAGAGGATAATCTTAAACTAGAGTAGCAGAGTAGCAGCTTCCCCCTTTTCCGTTACAAAATAATTCCAGTATACTTCCTTTATAACAAAGTACCCAATGGGAAGCAATCTGTTTTAACGTGCTGTCAGTACCTCTTTTATCTTGAACTTTCTTTGCTCTAAAATTTTTGAGCAGAAATAGGCCCCATTTTGGAACAAAACATGTCATCTTCGACAAAAGGACACTATATCTGACAAATGTGGTACTTCTTTTACCATCAAATTTTACTTTTTGCAGTGAAAAGGGGCATTTTCATTTAAAAAGAGAGGAATTTGTTCCTATGCTATGAATCATGGTGACTCTGTAATGACTGCAAATTTTTCCTAAAGTATATTGTGGGCCATAGCCTAGTTCTTCCTAAATCACTATGCTAAATCAGGTATAGCGTTTTTGAAAATGTGCAATTGTTGTTCCCATTGAAAAATGCTGAGAATCACTATATAATGATGACCAGGTAGATAGTGACAAATTAATGAGCTTTCGCAGTGAGATGAATATGCTATGCCATATCTTTTTGGCCCCTTTTCTTCTGTGATGTGCCAAAGTGTTGTGCCCAAAATCAATCAAGCACTGAGCCAAAACTTTGTACCAAAACATTATCGAACTGAGGCAGCCTTTCCACTAACCCAGCTTAAAACAAAAATGGGTTAAAATTTATCCATTTTTGCGTTGCGCTTCCACTAACCCACTTGAAAAACAGATAAGTTTAAGAATGGGTCTCTGAGTGGATCATTTTTCACCCAGGTATCTTTCAACCCACCTGTGGGCTAGTGGGAACGCCAAACCTGGGTAACTTTTGATCCACTTAAAACAACAACAGCATTATACAAAAGAAAAACAAGGACTATTGTTGTAAATTCTGATTTCTCTCACAGCTATGCGTGCTTTGGTTTCTGTTTATAATATTTAAATCTGATTTACCTGAAGTGTAGAGAGCTAAAGACATATCTTAAGCCTGGGTACATTTTAACCCAGCTTAGTGGAAATGATCAAAAATGGATTAAAACAAGCTTAAAACAAGCTTAAAGCAAACTGATGTTTCCATTGACTCACTTTAAAAACAGATACATTTTAACCCACTTTTGTTCTACCCTGGGTAAGTAGAAGGGCTGCCTGAAGCTAAAGATCATACAGAAAAAGGAAACGGATAGAATAACAGAATGTTAGGTGTTTGAAATGATATACTAATGGTAATTTAGAACAATTCGTTCCTTTACATAAAGAACTTGCCAAAGTGCAGAGTAGGGTCGGTTTCAAAAAGATCTTGAGCATGATAATCAGTGTGCACCTGAAGTGCATGCTTGTAAAAATCCATGGGTTGCCATAAATGAACGTTTTGTGCAATGAAAACTGCTTGCAATTAGAACCCCAAATTCCATCTTGGGTGTACTTTGCAGTTTGGGAAAGTTTTTTGCTTTGGGCAAGCAAGCAAAAATCAAGTTACTAGAGTTAAATCAGTTAATTTGTACATATAAAGGTTCATGATAAATTTCAAGCTTTTTCAATTAATATCGTTAGTTGAGGACATTTTGAATGAACTTTTCTTTAAATTTTACGCCTCTGTAGTTCATACTACCTCTTACAATTCGCAAGCAAAATCTGTGGATTAAATGTTTAGTTGATTAGACTCGGTTACTTCATTGGAAAACTACTAAATGCCACTCAAAAACTTACATGATCTCGACAGACTCTTGATTCGCAAATCAAGCAACTTTTGTATATTTATCTGTCTTATTTTGCACATTATCCTGCACAAACCTTGACAATTCTTCTCGAGTCGGGTTGATGATATGAATTACGGAGTTTCGTTGCTGGGAATATCTTGACAATTAGACAGCAATGACTTGAGATACCCATTTGCCAGTTTCTGGTCGGTTCATAATCTCTTGAAAGTCATAGATTATTCATGAATTAACAACTGCCGTAAAAAGCCTCTATACACGCATACAATCAAACTTTCTTGACTTTATCATGACTTGTTTTCATTCCTTAGAAACAGCTAGATCAACCTCGTTTCAGACATCGAAAACAAGGTAAAAAGAAGATGGCAATACGCTTCTAAGAAAAAGTATTGGGACAACTTCAAATTTTAAATTAAATTTTATGGAAAAATTTTCAAGACTTTTAAAAACCTTTTGTTATTAACTCGGGGAGTAAACTAACGAGGACGTGCCAATTTTTGTTAAAAATTTGGACCCATAAATCCTCAAATGTCTGAAAAAATGTGACCCATAATTTCGCAAACATGATAAAAACTATGCCCATAATCCTGCAAAGCAAATAACATTTTAAAGCACATAAAAATCATTAAACGAATTTTGCATGAGCTTTGCCCCAAATCTCAATATTACACATATTTCATGGTTTTATTTCTAACTGGTCATTCATTATGTTAATGCTAAATGTCCCTCCTAATAATTTTGCAATATTTTCCCAAAATGGTACCAATAATTCTGCATGCTTCTTCAAATGGTACACATAGTTCCGCACATATTTCAAAAAGTGATACCGATAATTTCACACTTTTCAGAAAAAAGGTACCCCTAAATAATGGCATGTCCCTGTACCTTTAAAAATGTCAAGGTATCCCCCCCTCCCCCCACATTTTCCAGCCTTATTAAAATGAAATGCTCTGTAGTAATAAAATTAACCGTCGCCGACAAGTTTAGTGACCGGCTTCTCCTTTAGTGCTACGCAGTTTTACAAGTTGCTTGAGTAAATTCAATAATTTAACGAAATTGTAATATTTTCGTAAGTTTGATAATATTTGAAAATTAATTGTTTGATCTTGTGCCCTTTTTATAAATTTTCTTTGCTATGCAAATATGAACTTAAATAATTGAATTTGATTGGGCATCTTTTAAAATTGTGAAAATCGTGCTGTCTTGCCGTTATAAGGCCATATAACCCTTTAGCATATTTTGCTGTTATATACGAAAAATTGTAAGGGCCCTATGTTTTCACGGTTATGATTCAAAAACAGAAGCATTTTTTAAACTCTTAACCACATTTTTGGGATACGTAGGCCTAGGTTATTTGAAAAAAGACTGCCCATATCGAACAGTTTCCTTTGCAAAAGCGAGTCCAAAAAAGGTGTCCCAATACTTTTTAATTAAGTTTCTTAATGTAATGAAATATAAATTTTCAAGCAACACTCAGCTAAAATAAAGACAACTTGTGTGAAAAATAAACAAAAATAAAGTTGCTTATATTTTTAATAATAATAATAATAATAATAATAATAATAATAATAATAATAATAATAATAATAATAATAATAATAATAATGGATGTTAACTGATCCACATAACATGGCTATTCTCTGTTAAATATTGCCCTTAGTTTAAGAAATATTGTCCTGAAAGATGTTAAAAAAGTGTCTAGTAGTACGTTAAAATAAAGGGAAGAAACAATTTTCTAACCTTAATGCATTGTGCAATTAAAAACGATTTATTTTATTTATAAAAAACGTTGCGATTTTATTCTTTAAAAGGTCTTTGACGATGATACTATATACACTGCAGATCCTTATATTTTCTGGCAAAGAATTGAAGAGTCTTGCTGCATTATCCTAGAAGGTTCCGGTTTCTTTTGGTATAATTAGTGTTTTGGCTCTGCTTGATCGAAGCTCTCTGGTAAACTTTTCTCGTCTAGAGACAAGTATGTTGGCCATCATTAATCGCGTTAAATGTTTTTAGAAGACTAAATGTTTGAAATTTTTGAGTTTGCATACGTTTGATATCCAGTATCGGAATTGGCAAAAATGCTATTTCTGTAAGTGCGGAGCTATAGATTAAGCCAACTGATGGTATTCTTCTTTGGAAATTTTATCCTTTACAATAGAATTGCTAAGTGAAGACGTCACAAAAATCTATTTTTATAATTTTTGAAATTTTTTCCCATAACTTGAAAGAGCATTATGAAATACCTCTAAATCTGCAAAATCAGTTAAAGGTATTCTGAATTGGCTGAGATATGACCAGATGAGCACAAGCTCTGGCCCCGTCAAACCGCTGTAATTTGGTCTCATAACTTTATGAACTGAGCCAAAATAACAGTAATCCGTTAGCAAATTTCAAATCTTCGATTGGCCATAGCTCACCCAATTTTTGACAAATTTAACTGATTTTGCATATATGGGAGTATTTTATGGTGTTCTTTTATGTTATGTGAATGTGGTCAAAATTCGAAAATTATAAAAAGAGTTTTTTGTGACGTCACACTTAAGAACTCTATACAGTAAGATGGTAGAAAGAAAGTTCAAATCCCCTAAATTTTTGACCAAGTAATCTTAATCTCGATAACGGGAAAATGAATGAATTTCATATTGCATTTCATATATATTTCACAGCTATATAATATCATTGAAACATTTTAGATAAGAAAATGCATAGACATTAAAAAAAATAAAGACATGAATATGCGTTTTCAAAGTTTAAAGAGATTATGTATGTTTTCAGAGTTCCATGCTTATGTATGTTTCTACTTAGAAAAGGTAGTCCTATTAATGGCTAATATTTTAACTCGTTTATTTCTTATCATAGTCATAATATTTTTCTAGAAATACACATGATTCTACCCAAATAACAATCAACGATATACAATGTTTGTTTCAATTTTTTCGCAAAAGGAAATAACAAGCTTTTACCGGTAGTGTGATTTATAAGTAGCATAATTTGCATTGTTGGAAACTTCGTTGTAAGGTTCAAAGTATAGTGCCCTTAGTTTTTGCAGGTTTTATCGTTGGATCGAAGATACATTGTACTGCTAAAAAGATCATGTCTTATACCGCTGATTAAAATAGGTTACTTCGGATTTGCACTTGGTATCACTTTGCCGTAACATCGAGTGTTGATACGAGTAGGGCCTTTCCACAAGATGAATTGTGCTTCTTCGGTTTAGTAACTGTGATTGGCTTGCACATATACGCTTTTCAACGATGGATCTTGCCATTTCATCCTTGAGGACTTTTGCTTCAAGTGCCAATGTTCACGTGACACTTGTATATTTTATTTTATATATAGTGAGTCTGGTACCCAGTGTAGCACATCTATAGCCACCGAATTTTTCCAAAGTAATGACAAGAAATATCTCTTCAATTTCCCGTTGCACGAGAACAGTATAATCGAGATGATTGATGATTCTGTTAACATCATTTCAAACAGCAATATATTTGCTAAGAATAATTTGGTGCTGAGATCCTCTGTAGTATCACCAGATTCATGCTTCTGATAAAAGTAGGCGTTAAAAGAGAGAAACGGTAAGTAGCAGACGAGAAAGGACAACATTATAGCGAATATCCCCTTGAACAACTTAACTTCAGAGTTATGGCAATTGGAAAGGCGTGTGTTTTCATTACGACTTCGGAAGTCTAAGAATATCTTGATATAAAGTATAATTGCAAGATATGATACGTCAATGTGAAACCAATAAGAATGTGAAAGATAGCGCTTCCAAAAGAACCAAACATGGATATGAATCCTGCTGCAAGACTGATAATGGCGCTGCCCAGTATTAAAAAAGACGATTTTCTCTTTATCATGTGAGCGTTGTAAAAATTTAAATGCTTCATATGAAGGTATCGCTCGAAAGCTACTATCAAAAGCATCAATCCTGAAGACTGTCCAAAACAAAAACAGATCGCCTGATGAAATAAAAGAAGTTGGTAGATTCCAGCAACATTTCCAGCTAGGACACATGTCAAAATTGCTGTAATCATGCCATGTACAAATATTCCAATGCAAAGGTCGGATACAGCAAGACTCAAAATAAAGTGGTAGGTGATCTGCCGCAAAAATTTGAGTTTCAAAATTGCACTACATAGAATTATGTTTAGTGCTATGTTGACGAGCATTATCATCAAATTTGGAACCAGTGCTAGAACGAGATCAGCTTTCGACAGTTTCTGAAAGTAAGTTGCTTTTTCTGCAATCGTCAATGTCATTTTCATCTAATAATCTTTGTACAATTTAGATATTTTTGAAATCGTTGCCTGGTAAAAAATCTGTCCTCAAGCTAAAAGTACAAGTGCTATACGTTTTCAATGTAACCTGACTGCAGATGCCTCTCCGGGAATTTCTTCAGATACTACTTTACACAACTTTCTGAGATTGGCAAACACAAATGCAGATGCCTCGCTTGGAATTCCTTCGAATAAAACTCTAGATACCTTTCTGAGAACTGCTTCAAATTAAAGCTGTAGCTACCTTTTTGAGATTTCCTTTAAATACAGCTGTAAACCTTCCTTCCAATACAAATGTAAGACGGCAGATGAATTATTCCACAAGGTTATTTTTCTGACATCTATCTTACTTTCCGTCTGCCTCTCTAAAAGAGCTGAGAGGTCACTGACAGTTGTTCTTATACCAGCTAATGCAAGTCTTTAATTGATTTAATGTGATTTTAGTGACTATCTGAAGATTGCCGCACGAGACATCCTGTTACGTGTTACTGCTTTTCCTACAGCCAGTGCTCTAATTTATTCATTTATTTGTCCCAATGCAGTCTTAGAAAATAGAATTCGATAGAAACGAATTTCCTATAAAGATTTTCTTTGTTATTCTTTTAGATAAAATCTTTTCAAGGCAAAATTGCAGGTGAGAAATATGCAATGTAAAATTTCCTGATTCGTTCTCGAGAGCATCAATTCCTTTTATGTCAATTTCAAAACTTCGGTTGTTTGCAAATGATACAGGCACCTGGTTTGATACTTCAACCCAGGCATGGGCCTAAGTCAGTAGTGTAGAGTCAAAAAATGTAGGCCATATAGCATTCTTTATATTGTAAACAAAATGAACGTTTCATTTGTTTTTGTTTGCATGGCTCCTCGATATCAATTTCTTTACCTTTCCATATTTTCTAGGGTTAATCATTTTTCAATGTCTTTGGGTAGAAATATCTTAAAAATGAAAAAGTTTGAGCAGTAATATTTTGCCAGCATTAATCGAGTTTTCAGAGAGATATTGAGGTCACACATTAATGCCAATGTCAACAAGTAATATCGGCTCAATCAATTACTTGATTCTGACAGAAATTAGTTATTTAGACTTTAGAATTACGCAGAAACAATGCAAAAAGTAGACTGGGGCTGAGCCCCTCTGAGCCACTCTCTGCTGCAGCCCTGGTCTAAATAGAAGAGTCCAGAAATGTTGTCAACCTTCCTCCGGCCAAGAATATCTTATCATAAAACCTACCTGATTTTTAAGGGGTTCAAAATGGGCGTGGTCAGGAAACTAGAGGTAGTGAACTAGGCTTGGATTAGCTTTTGTATATATTTAACTATAAATAGTTATGTAGCGCCAACTTCAAATAAATTTATTGTTATTATTATTATCATTATTATTAGTCTTGATCTTCACTCCCTGCAGCTTTGTTTTTCCAAAACATTTTGGAAATCATTGCTTGTTCTCAATTATGTTATATATATATATTAATATATGTAATGTATAAGGACTTTTTGGTGTATAGAACAGGACGGCTCAAAGTTGCTACTCCGGCAACTGTTTCAGCTCAGATTATATGGTATCAAGCACTTTAAGACAGACTGGTAAACAGTAATTTTCATTTTTTAATGATTATATATACTTTTGAGAGAGATGCAAAGTTACATGCTTGTATCAATTAATAACAAAAGCGTGTCATAACTAAGATATATAGATTATAAAAAGTGAATGCCTAAATTTTACAGTAGCTAAGTAGTTACTGGTCAATTTTATTTTTTATCAATTCTCTAGACCTCTGGAGAGGTTCCTGAAGATTAGCTAGTAGGCCTTAAATTACATGGTTCGGAAAATGAATTATCTCGTGTTTGACCTGCCTGATTATGCAGGAATTTTTGCATCTGTATCTGTTCTAGACTTGGATACATGCCCTAGCTTAGATTTTTCGATTATCATTTTATTGTTTTATACTCTGAAGAGGGTCTGACGTATGTCTTCAAATTTTTGTCTTTTCAAGCAATCTTTTATTTTGTACCACGAAAAATTGTTTTTAAAATATTATTGTTTAATTGTTTAGCCTTATATAAATGCTTTATTTCTTTTCATTAACAGTTCGTATTTTTTATTTATCTTTGTTTTGTGATTGATTTCAAATTTGTACATAACCCATAGAGAATCAATGATTACCCATCCCCCACAATGCACTGCTTCTCCTCGGCGCCAAATATAACCAAGGACCAACATTGTTTACAACAAATATGGTGGCTGCAATCTTGGTGACCAACGCTCGATTGCATGTAAACCGATACTTTTACTTGTTAATACTATCACTTACAGCTTGAAAAAGATTTAAACCCCAAGTCTTTGAACCTTGACCATTTTCAAGTCTGGACAGCAAGCGAAATGAGCAATCAACGCTGGACCTACAGAGAAGGGGAGGCCTATGGGCCTATAGCAGATGTTGAAGAGATATTATCGAATAAAGAAAAAAGGCATTATTCGAGGGCCCTAAAAGAAATGCATGAACTTGTTAAGCTAGAAAGTCTTCGGATGCATACTTCAAGATCAGATTCGGAATCAGAAACTGAAAGTCAACTGTATGATGATGAGATCAGTGACGCATATTTGTCAGGTTTGTTTGTTAACAAAAGAAATTTTGCAGTTTCAAATAAGATAATCTGCCAACAGTCTTTAAAGGCATGTCACAGAGCTACGAATCAATGCTTTACTTTACATTTGTACCATTGTTTTCATATTACTTAACTGCTTTTGTCAACAACCAAAAACAATAATAGGAAACCCGACTGTTTTTCAGCTTTAAATATCACTAGCCCCCAAAAACCTTGCAATTATCTGTTCAAGTCAAAATACAAGTCAAGTCAAAATGTTACATTTAATGCACATTTTGTACTTAAATAAGCGATAACAACTATCACCTCTCAGCACTCTCTATTTTTTATAGCTGAGCTGCGTATATTTTTTCATTGCGATCCTGTGCTGTTTGTTATTTTCGATGATTTTAAAAATTTAGGTAAACTAAGAGAGGCAATAGGCAACTACTTTCTGTCATATTCAAACACAATTTTTAGGCCTATCATCCAAGTCAACCCATTATAGAAAAGCAAATCATGCTTATGGACAAAAACCATCAAAGGTAAGAAGCCATTCTTTTTGTGAACCTTAGAATTACAAAATAGCATTTGCTACCACAAAACTTGAAAAAAGCATAGAAGAGAAAGAAACCTAAATGTGGTTTGGCTATATGTCAGCATTTAGTTCGAATCCAAAGAGCACCAAAACATCTAATGGCAATACTTTTAACATCATTGGGCAATCAAGGTTGTCTTTTCATTTATTTTGGTGTATTGAAATCTTTCTACCCGAAGGATCCCAAATTGTATAGACAGTAAGAGTTTCTTAGTCTCTGTTGGACTTTTCAACTAGGTGCATAATCAGCAGCTGTGAAAATTACAAAGAATCAACCAAATATGCTTTTTCCAAGTTACTTTGGATCTTCATCTGGGTATAAATTTTCTGCCAACCTTTGGATAATACCAGACATTTATGTCTGACAAAAAGTTCATTAGTATGACATGTTTCCACTCTTCCATGTCATTTTCCAATCACAGAATGTGTTTTTTGCCATACAATTTTTTATTTTCATTATAATTTAAAAAATATGACATTTTTGTTATTACAGTTTGATTTGCAGGTTATGAATATTTTGGTCCTCTTGCATTTGTAGAAAATTGAAGTTGCAGCAGGTAAAAGACAGAAAAAGATTTATCTTGAATTATGTGACATCAGCAAAGGATTACAGGTACCTTTCTCAAAGTATAGAATTCTCATTATATTGGATAAGAAAATTATCACTAAAATCAGTGTCTCCTTATTCTGTATTCGAAATATTAAACACAATTTTCCAACACTACCTAGATATCAAATATATAAATATTTAAAGATTCAAGATTGCGTTGTCTATTCTGACTTAACAGTGCTCAATGTGCAAAAGCACAGAACAATAGATATAGTAGAAGAGAGGCTAGAAATGAGACATGTTCTCTGTTACTCCAAGTTTTGTGCTTGCGCACTCATCAGACAGACTATAGTTAGATAAATATTTAAAGATCCTCTTACTTATTGATTCAACATTTCTCATATTTTTTACTCTAAGAAGTGTTTATCATCACCTAAAACATTTTAAAAAATGTTCCTGTTTTTTGATCAGTCTCAAGAAGAACATGGTAACCAGCTTTTTGCATAATTTTATGTGATCATGTTGTGCCAGATTTATTCACACTTACAATCTAAAATCATCTTCTGCAGGCTGAAAATGAGAGATTAAAGAAATGGGATGCAGATTTACAAGAAGAGCAGAAACAAACAGATTTGTTAAAAAGGAAAATTCAACAATATGAAGATTCTCTTGACCAACTCATTGACAATGAAAGTGAAAAACGGTGCAAAGAATTTAAAAAGGTGTGACAATAAAATTTGATATCATGGTTTTACTAATGGAGATAAGGAATATAAATTTTCACCAGATTTCCAACATTTTGGTTCTCTTCTAGAGAGAACAATGAAAATGTTAACTATGCAGGGCCCATGCCACCAGGGAGCCAGCGGGGCCATGGCCCCCCACTTTTTTGGTAAACAATAATATTTCCAAAGAGGCCCTGTCTTGAAGCACTAAATTCAAGTTCGACTTATAAAAATTGACCTCTCCAGCTTGAAATTTGTGCCTTGGGCCCTGTTATGTCAATTAATGATTGTACTGTTTCAGGTAAGCACAGAAAGCAGCTGTCTCTTGTACTTTGTAAATTTTAGCAAGCCCTTGACTTTTTTATATTTTTTCTATTGGCACCTGGATTGCTTCTGCTTGTAGCAGGGCACTTATTCTTGGATAAAATTGATTTATTTTATTCCAATCAAGAACCTCAAAAGTATACTTCAGTCAAGTACATTCACGAAAATAGTTCTCACTTATTGTTTGCTAGGCCTTTGAAGATAGAATGCTAGAGGCTACAGAAGAATCTAAAAGAACAAAACTTTCATTCAAAATAATGAAACAAGCAAATGATTCTCTAAAGAAACAGGTAAAGTGCTAATTTTTACGATTATTCTAGTTTAAATCCATAACTATTTACCTGACAGGTTTTTGCATCTTCTAACAGTTTCATCTTTAAAACCTGAGACGCCCCTTTTGAATGGGCTAAGTAGGTCGAAATTACACCTCAACATCCAGTATAACAAAAACATAAAGGACAAAATACTTAAAAATCGGTGTACTGGCTGCTATTGCAAATTGATAAAATGTAGCAAAGTAAAGTACTTGAATCGTTTGCAAATGCTTCATCTCATTGGGAAGCAAAATCAAAACACTTTTTGATAATATAGATAAGCCTGTCTCCATTGCAAGAATAAGTTAGTTTGTGTCCAACACTTTTTGGTCCAGTATAAGCCAACTATATTTTGTATCTCTTAATATAATTTCTTTAGAATTCACAACTTGAGGAGGATAATCGTAAACTGGAAGAAAAGCTGTGTTCTTTTAACAACCGGATATCTAATCTTCAGGTATGTGTCTCAAAATTTCCAATAAATTGCTTGTTGCTCTATAATTTTCCAAGATCCAATATTTCAGTACAAATTAAAAGCTCTCATTTCAAGTGAACTGAAGTTTGAAAGAACTGCAAGTTTACTTATTATAATGTTTTAGATTAAAATCTTATAAGCATCATGGTATTGCAAACAATGTCGGATTATGTTGACCTTAGCAACTTAGTTTTTTAGCACTCAATTAATTAAACATTTACTAAATGAACTGTTTGTTTCTTCCAAATTTTCATAGTGCGTAAATTGTTTATTTATGGCATCTACAAATTTATTCAAAGTGTTAAACAATATTGACAGTTAGATGTTGCTTATAGAATTATACTTCAGTTGATTTACAACCCATCAAGCCACGTGACAATTTTTTTGAAGACATACTTCCGGAGCATCATACAAGTATTTGCTACAGAAAACTTTCGACAGATATGCTAGTTTATTACCTGTAACACTTTAGCTATCCACTGAGAAGGAAAAATGAATTGGATCCTTTTTCATTTTAGAGAAAGAACGAAATACTGAAAAAAGAAGTCAATGACAGCCGCACGTTGGAATTAACAAAACAAAATAGTAAGGATTGTGAGTATAGTTGTATCCATCTTCTAAAGAGTAACAGTGTGTTTGACTTGTTCGATTAAAGGGGTATTGGCTGAATGGTTTTAGCAGATATAATTCAAGTTATAACGGACTAATATATTTTGGCTGTAATGTGGATGAAGCTGCACAATAGAATATGGCGCCACAAATTTTCAAAAGATTTCGTGATACACACTTGTTGATGCAGCACACACCGTTCTATTTATGACTAAGAAGTTTGATGAATTGAAGATTCTCCAGACAAAAAAATTGTGCTGCAAAGACAAGTTAGTTAAAACGATCAGTAACGTATCTTCAGACAGTATTTTGCAAGAAGTGCAAATAAGAAGGACTACTTTATTTACTTATTAATTACGCTGTTTGCTGTTTATAACATTCTCATAAATAAGTAAATTGAAATGAACTCGCCTACGGTTTATCTCTGCTTCTTTTATTTGCAGAACTACTAGCAAATCTTTGAATTTCTTGTCGCTGTTATTCTATTTTTAAAAATTGTTCTCATGTAAACTCATTTATTCGTTTCTTTGAAGACGAAAAGTTGGAAACTTCAATAGAGAAGAAGCTAAAGCAAACAAAGGTACGAAATTAGATATTCAGCATTCTCTTAATTTCATTTTTGATTTGTTTGTTTTTAAGACCATTTACAATGCTATTTATCACGTTTTATATAAGTGCCTAAGGATAGCCTTTGATAGCAAACAATCAACAAGATCTCTATTTCTTGAAACCAGGTAGAACATATCACATACGTTTTCTTTAGACTGTTCTTTCTAGCTTCATTGATATACGACCATCTAACCATCATGGCCTGAAAAAACTGGCCTGATGTCTCAATCACAAGTAACCATAAACGGAAATAGGAAATTGCAGCCATATTTTAGATGTTGCTGACTGTTTTAGACCTTTCAAAACAAAATTTGCAATTAAATTCAAGTAAGTTACAGCAATTTCATAGCAGATTGTACATATCGTGACCGTTGTTGTTATGTAGCTTTAATCTTCTATAGGTCGAGCTTGATTCGTTATCAGAAACTCTTGGCATCTGCTTGGACTGGGTTGCAGAATCACAGTTAAAGCAACATGTTAAAACATTGATTACAAACGAGTCTAACGATGTTGCGGAAAATGATATTGCCATTGAAATTGCAAGTGAAAAGGCTTTTAAGGCAAGTGATTTTTCGTATTTACATTAAAGATCATATAGGTACGCTAATATGTTGCAAGAATTGCCATAGTCCCTATATTGTTTCTTGTGACTTTCCATGGTTGTTGTTTGCTTCGATTCTTACTTAACGTGCAGAGAACACGGAGCCAGTGAGAGAGACAGTGTATTGCTGTATATCTCTGATCTGAACTGAACTGAACTCACATACAAATTAACATACTTATATACATAAATCAAATTGCTGACTAAGGATGAATTAGGATGATGTAATGATGATGCAACGGAGAAGGAGAGATCTAGGCTTGAAAATGAGGTCAGCATGACATAGATGTGTAAACGTGTAAACAATGGTGAAAGGAATGTCCTATGGTATGTGATGCCGAGACTGACGTAAGGGGATATCGTGGTGATGGCATGATCGATGAGGAGTAGGAATGTGGCCTATTTTACAATATTGAAATCACTGCAGTCAGTTTAAAAGACTTTCAACAGTTATATCTTTAAGCCGGCTACGTTTGCTTGAATAAAAAAGTCTCTATTTCAGAAAGGATATAGGACCATATTAGACCATTTTTAATCTTTATATATAAACATGCAAATTTAATCTTTTTATATATACTTGCAATTGTCTATCGAGCACCCTGAAGATTTCTTAGCAATTACTTGACAAGGATGACAAAAAAACAGTTTATGATTCGTGTTTTTATGCTACTTTTGTCTATTTGGTGTACTTCTGTACCTTGTAGTTCTGTACTTAGACATGATACATATCTCTTTACCATTAACTGACCAATAAACTTTCGTGAAAAGTTGTCATTGACTAGAACTAAACAATCTCGAGTAAGCTTGCCAATTCGATTTGCAGATCGTCCAACCGATACCGTCATTCTTAGACCACATTTCAAATTCAGCATCCAAGCTATCGTTTCTTCATTTTGTGTTCTGGTCATTGCTACTTGCAGAATATACGCAAAAGAGAAAGGTACGTTACTTTGTTTCTATTTAAAACTTATATTATATATGTAAACAAAATGCACGTATAAGCACGTGCTTAGCGTTTGGACCTTTTGCCATCAGGAGTAGAGCTTCAAAGTACTATTCAACCGACCTGTTTACAGCAATCTGCGTTTATTTTTGCAGTTACATTTGATATTTTGCAGCTGATGTGGCTGCAACTAAATTTTGGTTTGTTACTTTTATTAAAACATTTAAACAACTTGAATTAAAACAACTGGTTACCTGTTTTTTGGGCTGCTACTTGACACTGTATTGATAATTGTAAGCCACAAAAGAACTTAATGATTAAATTGTAACTTTCAAATGAATACAACTTTGGTGTAGAATTTAGACAAATAATGCCATGTTGAAAGGAGAAAATATGGTTTGCCGGATGCATGTCACTAAATCCCTTTTTATATGCTGCATCTATATTTATAATTTTATCTGTATCTTTGTTTGTTTATATATTTTACATGTTCGATTTCAGTCTGGCGTGCCATTGGCAGCATACCGCAGAATTGGTGAAAAGTTATTTAAATCTCAGGTATATGGAGTAGAACTTACCTTTACTATATCGCAGGCAAATTTCTGGGTAAATCATTTTCCCAAAAGTTTGTTGCAATGTACCATGAAATTTATAGGTCGTTTCTTTTTGCATAGTGTAAAAGATTTTACGATTATGGAGTGCTTAAGCCTCCATTAAAAGCTTGATATGTTCAGCCTTATAGCGATATTTTCATACTACCATTGCAGTATACGTACAGACCAAAATTTATACTGTAGAGTTTTGCTGACGATAGCTAGGTTATGAAATTTCTAATGACGCAGAGATAAATATTCTTGAGAGTTCTGTGTGGTTCTGATAAGCAGCCCATTTCAGGTCTAATCCAAACAACGGTATAACATTAATGCCATCGTCATTTAGTTGCCTGATGATTGCATTAGGCCTAAAATTGGAGTTGCAACATAGACCTGTTCTACACACTGTAATTTGCAAAGCTATATATGTAATATCGTTTCCTGTTAATAAGCGTTGTCACTGCCCACGTTTTATTGTTTCTGTTTTTATCTTGCTTACCTTTGCTCTAGATTCCACAAGCAGACTCGTCAGATAAGAAGTTAGCTGTCAAGAAATCAGATCAGTCTGTGTACTCTCGCATGAATGATGCAAAAATTAGGATTCTGTCGGAATTCATAATATTGAAAACTACAAGTCAAGGTGAAATTAATATACTGTTCTAGGTTTTTAGTTTGCTCGGTCTAGATACTCTTTGAAATGAGATATGGCTTATTAACAGGCCCGAAAGTTTCAGATAGTATGATACCTAGGGAAAAATCATTGTACAATTGTTCATGGTTTATTTATTTCGAATGAAAGTAATGTTGCCATTTCATCAGAAACTGTTCCCATTCTTGACAAATGTATTCTTATTTATCATTTCTTGTAGCTGATATTCTAGCAAAAGTTTTAGAAGAGCTGAAGTCAGATACGAGAAGTGAAGAAGTAAGAAATCTAGTTAAAATCTGATTAAAAGCATTGATTTTATTTTGGAAATATAATTATGAAAGCAATATACCTTTTCACGTATTTCGAAAGCATTTTTTATGTTAATGTGAAATCTAGGTCTCAGTTTTTGTGTAATTCAGCTCCGGTGATTTCATGCCATTTTAATTTCTGCCGTATGCCGTTTTAACAACACAACAATGAGAGTGCTACCTGTATCCACTTAACAAAAAACCTTCATTTTTGATTGTTTTTTGTTTCCATTAAAACTGCGCATTTTTAAAAATCTCCATTTTCAAAAACCTCCAATCTCAATAGCGTTTTTTAAAACATCCTTTTTGATGCATCTTATTGGAAAATTTGAACAAAGCCGGATTAAATTTTATTCCTTTTTGTATAAAACGGATACAGAAAACAGAGCCTTAAAGGCGTTCAGCTTTGCGTCAGCTGACAGCACATATTTTATGGCGGCTGACCTAGACTTTCTAACCGTCCGTAGGCTTACTTCGTCTAATTCGACTTATATAAAGTTATTTGTTGCTTCTAATCAGCAAAGGGGTTGCCAAACCAAGTGAACGAAGTAGTCTGAAAAAGTTCTTTAATTTACTTTCAAATATGGCTTATTTGAAAACAATATTGAATTTCTGATACGATACCTAACGGGATTGAAACGTTGTTGAATTGTCTAAATTATTAGTGTAGAGTCTGGTTTGTGCGAAGACAGATCCAAATTTTTCTGGTGCATCGAGGATTCATAAAATCAAAATCATTCTGAGAAATAAAACAAATTTTTGCTCCAAAGGCTACTACATCACATTTTGATTACTTTCAGCTAGCAAAGTATTTTTATGACTTTCTGATCCTTGCATGTTAAAATTTGTACGTACTGTTGCCCATTTTTCTTGGTGATGCTTTCGAGCATTAGCTGTAACTAAGTCTCTCCATTGCTTTCCTCATTGTTTCAGGGCAAAGAAATTTTTATTCATTTCCATGGCGCGGCTGTTTTGCTATCATTTCTTGGTGGAAAACATAAGGTTTGTTTAGTCATTGGCAGCTCACTAGCGCAGTCTCGCGTTCTTTGAATTACTTGAACCTTAAGCGATTCAAAAAACCATGATCTTTAGTGATTGTTTGCTAATTTTGTAGCTCTTCTCTCGATTATTTTTTCCCTTGCTATGATTAGGTTTTGACATGAATGGTATGCAGAATGTTGTACAGCGTTCAATTAAGTACAACGCTTACCTTTCTGAAAAAACTCAGTGCTATCTTAGTCGAGGAGTTTACTGCAGTTTTGACTACATTAGTTTACAGTTTCTAGGCCATTACAGCTCTTAATGTTCAGTGATATTCTGCTGGTTTTTTTTAAAACTGTTTACAAAAGTGGCCACTTTAGTTCTAGACACGATTGACAAAGTTGTGGGACGGTTTTCATTTGTTTTATCAATCGTGACACGACAAATCTGATTTTCCATGTTTTCAGTACTAATGCTACCCTCTATTGATAAGAAGTATCTTTACAAAGCACTTAACACATTCCAATGAGAACTTAGGTTCACAATTTAGGACGTTCGTATTTCATTTCATCATTTTGGTTTTTTTGAATTTGTATGGTTCAACCATAGATATAGGATGCATTTCAAAAATAAGATGGGCATATGTGGACACAAAGGGGACACCTCAGTGAGTTGCAAATAGGCATTTGCCACTGTATCTAAAAGTGGAGTCGTGTACGCCCCCCCCCCCTATCTTCCTCGGTTGCTACGTCTATAGATCCATCAATGCCTTGAAGTCCTGAAAGCAAAATTTGTTTTAAATCTCTGCCTAATCTTCTATATAAACTTTTATTTCACTGTTCTTATTACCTCGCAATTTGCTTATGAAAACGGCGTCTTTTATTTCAGTAAATTTATTCATTTGCAGGGGCTTTTGCATTTGTCAGTTGACGTTTTGATGCAAATGACAGTCGAATCACGTAAGCTCTACTTTCTTGAATATTTAGCGACATTTTAATGTTATGAAAAACTATTTTAAGAGATAGTGGCAATCGTTTTTAATCAACTTGCTACTTAATTGAAATGCGCACCGTGAATCTCAAAGAACCTTTTTAAGGCCATTATTAACTTCGAGATATTATTTTTAGAAAAATATGACTCTTTGAAGCGATCGATGGATTGTTATGCAGATTCTATTAGAAATCATACTATTTTTATTCATATTCATATTATCACTTTGTTTTTATATCGCATCAATATTCTAACTACTCTAGTCAAGAATTTTTGTAGAGTTAAGTCCAAATTTCGTAATTCTTGTTTTTTAATGTGCTTTATATCCATTAAATCGTGTATCGACTAAATGTATTTTCAATTGTTTCTTAGCATTCATGGGACAGTTTTTAGAAAGTCTTAGCAATCAGCTTTGGATAAAAACATTTTATGACTTGTTCCAACGGAGATCTGTTGAAAATGCGGTGTTAGAAAAGCTTAGTATTGTATTACAACGGCTTTCGAAAATCAAGTGAGTGTCGGTGTTATTTTTCAACGTTTATTTTTAGAACAGAAATGTTTAATCCATATGTTAGTTGGAATTTATTGAACCCCGATAAATATTGTTCAGTATAATCTCCCCTGACTCTGATATATCCATCACCTCTTTTTCAGACAATCAAATACACGCCAATATACACTTATCTGTGGACAGACACGTCATCTTCTTCTATCCGATAGGGTTGTCCAGGGTTCATGCCACGAATTTGAAAGTTGGGTGGGGGACAAGACTAGCAAAAGTAGGGGGCCAAGGCCTCTTTTTCCTTTCACTGCAGCTTTAAAACTACTTGCTTCGCAAAAAGTGAGGGGCCATGGCCACCCCGCCCCCTCCCCGGTAGTGTGGGCACTGTTGTCAGTATAATTTTGCCAATGTAAAATGACACTTCGTCAGTTCAGCCTGATCAAAATAGGGCCGAAATGTCCTGAAAATAGTTAGGCTGGTTTTTTATTCAATATTAGCTTATTTAAAATTCTGCCCAACTGAAGTTCAATTCAACAAACAACATTGATTACTGATTACATTATTGTAAACAATTAAAGAGAAACTTGAAATAAAAACTGTAATGTATTTTCAATGTCTTCAGCGCACTTGTAGCTGTAATTATTGTTTTTTCACAATTTTGAAGCCTGATTTTAATAAAGAAGTAATGAAAAGGCTGAATCTAACTTTTTTAGGGCGATTTTCATATTTGAAAATTTAAAATTGTGACAACCCAAAGAACCTAAAAATGTAACTCTAAATTATTGTTTATTACATCTTCCCCTCTAATATACTTTGACAAACATTCTTTTTCTCTCTTCCAGGTCCAATCAGAAGTACTTCGATAATGTTCAGTTCAGTAAACTTATTCGAGAACTAGCTGCCAACTTGGATGTTGAAAGACCTTTCCTAGCTCTCAATCTTAGATCAATACTTTTAAACCTGAGTGCAAAAGCACCTGGCGTTAACGTTAAAAAGAAGCAGCCCGAATCCTGATTGTTAACCCTATGAGAGATTAATCTTTACTGAGCAGGATCCAACGTGAGAATTTCCCTGTTTCTTTGTAATAGCGCTATTATGAAATAACAGGAAGGATAAAAAACGATCTATAAATCGCCAACTTTGATAATGAAAGAAAGATGTTTTGGCTTTAGAAAATGTATGACAACACAATAATGTAATATTTTTTATATGAGACGTTGGGAAATAATTGATAATGTAAATTAAGGAGTGGTTTTATTTAACACAAATATGTACTTTTGACAAGAGATTTGCGTGTAATCGATTTGCTTGATGTTAAATGATATACAGCTATTTGGATCGCTATCTTTTCTTCTCTGCTTCAGGTTTCTTTTCTGGGCATAATTTTGTGCACATCTGAGTCCATACTGAGTCCAGAAATCGTATCTCAGGCTGTATAATCTGGCCCAACGAAGGGGGGGGGGGGGTTGAAAATTGTCCACAGACCCATAAGCAAAGAGGCACCCACTGTTAATTAAACTATCTTTATTTATTTATGGCTCTTAATAACATGGTAATTACAAATCGTATCAATACTGGGAAATTTTAAAGATCCGTTTAGGTTAACTTATTGATATTTCTATTTTTTTCTATTGCAATAATTTCTTTGTCACAGAAACTTCAACGTAGGGGAATATTGATTATTTCATTTGATACCTTGTGAACTAGTCCTAAATTTGTTCACAAGCAACAACCATCAACATCACTACAAGGCTTAAAAAAGTGGGTCTTTACATTATGGTTTTTATCAAACTGAGAGATTTTTAACAGAGTATCTGGATTTTAGTAATAGTAAAGAACAATGCAAGGGACAGCGAGAATCCATTGCATAAAGTATAATTTTAGAAAAAAGTTAATATATACCAATATTTCATCCCTGCATACAGAGCTTCATCAGAGTAAAGGGAAAACTAGCAGGATTCCATCGTTCTAATCAAATAAAAAGTTTTCCAAGCATTCTAGAATGCAAAATTAAAAAAAATCACATTATTTATCAAACTTTTAAGGTGAATAAATGGGGTTATCACATTGACGATAGGAACCAGGGAGACCAGAGGATACATGCCTCCTGTTTTCAAAGAAATGTTTCCCCTTTTTTGAAAAGATCCTCTTGAAAAATTTTATATCCCAATTCTATGAAACTAAATTATGCCCCTTTTTTGTCTTGGCCTCAAATTCTGACATGTTTCTACGCTTTTGGTTTTTTAAACACTGATGTGACCGAAAGAAAAACAAAGTAAGATCTTCACCTTTCGTCTATTAGACTCACAAATAGAACGGTATTAGTCATTAGCTACTGGTAAGCGGTCAACTAAGTAATTTTATTCATTAAAATTCAGTGACAGAAATTCACTTTTCAAGTGGGGGGCAATGCCCACAAAAGCAAAAAAATTTGCCGAGAAATGACATTCTTTGAAGGGCGGTTGCCCCCCCCCCCCTCACACCCTCGCAATTTCCGCAATATTCATGCATTTCTTAGATATGCAAAACGTCAGCCTCTTTGACAATGTTGATCGCACCGATTCGCTGTGGTGATCTCAGTGGTAGATCGTTGCGATCAGCTAAGTTCCCGGATGAGGTTGATGAGTTTTTGAAACAACAAAAAAGCGCGGCAGTTCGTGGCAGCTGGAAAAGTGGGTGACGCGCCAGAACCAGCAGGTCTTACGTGAATCTTTGGATTGAAATCTTATTTATAATCATGGATGACGGATACTATCATGGTATCAATAAGCTAAAAAAGCCAGCCACCAAGTAAGTTTCTTTGAAACTGTGCCCATCGCGTAGTAAGACAAGGTTAGGCCCTGAAGGGTCGGAGCTTTCGTAGTAATTACCATCTGCTGTTTTACTCAATGCGTGTGTTGAATTCCTAACACAATGAATTAAGTAATGTAGTTGAGTTCCTGTGGCTTAAATTGTGTGTACATTCTTGTGCGTACATATTTGTACTTTGTGTTTATATTTTACACGCACCCTTATCCAGTCAAAGCTCAGCTCAGTCATGTGTGCCACTGAGGTTGAACTTTGTTACGCACTGGTGGTTTCTAAAAGTAAAAATAGGCCGGTTTAGTCGGGACCACGAGGCTTGTTTTTATGAAATATTGGTTTATTTACCTTAACTCGCCATAACTCTCTTTCAGTTCTTGTCTAAGCATTTTGTAATTGTTGCCTTTTTTGTAACCATAACAAAATTCTCTATCATGGTTACGAAGTTATTTTGATCTAATAAACATAACCGATAGTTATCTTCTGCTTTATATTATACAATGTTAGAATTTCTATCAATGGTCAATACCGTAAATCCTCGAATTAGCCCCCTGGGGGCTTATTAATTTTTGATATTTTTGGATGGGGGTTTATTTGAGTACATTTACAACCATGGTGTGTTGAATAATTCTGCATCAATACATCAATTCATTTAGCCATACCTAAAAGTTTTCCCAAATTGTCGCATGTACAATGACCATGATATCAAGGCCAGACTGGAAATTTTATTTCATGCCCGCAATTTATTGTCCATGTACACATCTGCATGCTTTTGCATACTGGCTTTGGCTATGAAACATTCCTTGATAATAACATTTATCATTATTAACTCTAAAAAGCTATGAGTGTATGATTTCAGGTGCACAGTCTAAAACTTTTAAAGTAAACTTGTCTGTGCGCAAGACACAAAGTTTCCAGTCTGGTAAACATGTTCCCAATTTGTTCATACAGTCAAACTCGCAATTGAGTCAACCTCCCATAAGTTAGATATTTCATAACTCGGACAAAAATGTTTGGTCCCAATTCATTTAATTTAAAAGCATTTGATTTCTGTTGCATTATGTCAGATTTTATAAGTCAGACATTTGTGAAGTCAGACAATTTTTTTAAGTGTATATCAATCATTCAGGGTCATTCCATGCCAAAGTGGGACAAAAAAATTAGATTTGTAATGCACCCTCTCAGATTTTTCTGATACTCCTGTCAAATGCTAAGTATCTTGAGAGGAAAATAACCTGAAAATTTCAAGTTGATATCTTAACTCATTCAGATATTATAGTTATTTTAATTTTTGCTGATTCAGCATAATATTATCCACATATCCGCCATTTTAAATGTGCGGGGAAAGTAAACTTTGAGAAATTTTGATAAAGCAGATGGAAATCACCAATAAAAATATCACTTTTGGATAAATTAGGGGCAAGGAATTCAAAAATTGCATTAAAAATTCACTAAATCCATTAGAAAACAGAGTAAATTATACTAGAATATAATTTCTTATACTCACAAATCGCTTTTACCATCCATCAAACTATGAAAAAATTCACCATGTTGGAAGAATGTGACAAATTTCAAATTGTGCATTCAAGAAGTACACAGGACAGACTTTAAATTTACAAAGAACCAGCAAAAGGTTTTTCTTGGTTTCTGAGATATGCACCTTGCAAATCTGTGAGAAATCCTTTGAAGACATCTGTCAATCCTATCTCTATCTTTGCCATCAAGAATATACTGCCTACCGGTATGAGTTGAAAGTGTTGGTGGCTCGATTTTGAACAATATCTTTGTTTTCGGTACCCAGCATGTATCATCTTTTTTTGGCCACTTCAAAGAAGTGGATGGGAGGCTGGGATGCATGAATTTTACATTGACATCATGCATATCATTGTCTACCTCTATCAACATTCCTGCCCAGTAGAGTTCGTCGTAATTGCAAACCACAAACTGGCCAACTCTAGCCTCGACACCTTCCAGTTGCTCCTCTCCAAAACTGAATCGAAGAGCAAAATCCACTTCCTCAGAAACTCTTTTGGCGCCAATAATAGATGAGCTTATTGGTATAAATTGGTGGAAGCTTCTTGTGCCAGGAACTGTCTTTGCTTGACTGAGACGCTCTCTTATATTCTCTCGTGTGGATTGAATTTCCTCTATTGGAATATATTTAAATTCAATTCCACTTATTTTTTCTTGGCAATAGAGGAACATTGCCTCTGCTGATAAAATTTGGTCATTTGAAGGCCTTTGCAAGCTTGCCATGGCAACAAGCTTCTTCACTGTGCCACAGATTCCGTCACATGGTGACTTACCATGGCTGGTGGCAAAGAAATTCCACTCACATTCAATGGAAAAGTCTTCTTGATGGTGGCACAGGTTAATGAAGTTCTTGCAGTTCTTGTACTGGCCTGCGCAACCATCTGAAAAATAGCTGATCTTCTTTACCTGGCTTGAGAGCTGCTTTATATGAGCAACAGTTTCAAAAATAACTTTGTACACAAAATTTACATCATGGTCCAAATCGTTTGATATGAAACAGAGGGATTGGACAGAAAATTGAGCAGCATCTTCAAATTTGTGGTAAAGAACTACCGGATGTAGAGTACATTGCTGTTGATTCCAATGGTACCCTTGAACCTCATCCTGTATTACAAACTTGTGATTCTCTGAAAAATCCCCCAAAACAATCACTTCTTCAGCACACAACGACTCTTTTTTGGCATTTAAATATGCTGCTTGTGAACGTGCTATATATGAGTGAGCTGTTACTTTATCCAACTTTTCACAAAGAATTGAAATAAATTCACTTGCAGAAACAATTTGGGAAGTCAGCATAGAGCGATATGTTGTTGTCCATTGATTGAATTCAATACTTATTTCATCCAAGTCATTGTCTTCATCATCTGTAGACGTTTCAGATTCATCACTGTAGTTAACTGCGCCAATTTCATCTGACAACGGCATCTTTCCTGGGTCAACTCTTCGGAGTTCCCTTTTTAGATATGCTTCAACTGATTCTATGCCTGGACAGGAGGCACACCTATGAATCATGCATACCTTTGATTCTCGGTTACAAACAATCATGTCTGTAAGTTCATGATAACTTTTGTCTATACTGATAGCATCTAACATCAGTTTTAAATTTTGATGGATTGTGCAAACACACACTGAATGAGTACCTTTGGGGCCAACTGAAATGCACCATTTGGGACGTAGGCTGGCAAACTTTGAAAACCCGATCTTTAAGTTAGGATTTTTAGTTTTAAATAATTCATATAGTTCTTTCAAACTGCACAATATCAAACGCTTTGCCACATATTGCTTCTTTCCGATGCTTAAGCAATCTTTCTTGCCAGGTAGCTGACAAGTATAATCATCATTGCAATAAAATTCTTTACCGGCGTAACGATGTCGTCGTTCAACTTCTTTGCTTTACAGGCTGAAGGAAGTTCTATAATTCCCTTTTCATCTCTGAGGCGGATAGCTTTTTGGATAGTACTTTTGGAAACTTTGAATTCTGTTGCTGCTTTTCTGAGTCCCCAAGACTTTGGAGTCAGTGTCAAAATTTGAATCTTTTGTCTTCTAGTTGACACATTCAGCTTTTCTTTCATGAGAGAAACCAGGTAATCCAGGTCCCTTGATTTTTGCTCTGTTTCCTTTGCCGCTAATCGGTACACGCTTTTTTTATAAGGAACCACTTTATAAGGAACCTATATGTATAAGGCCGAGATATTTAAAGAACTTTTCGATTTGCAAAATTTTTATAACTGCAAGCATCAAGAACTAAAAAGCCGGTTCCATTCATTTGCAGCCAATAATCACATAGATTGTTTGCTATTCGTGTGTCAAGTGCTTTATCGAGTAGTTTCCGCATATGCTGTCTCGCCCCTCTCCATTAAGTGTTAAGGCTTATTGATGTGCAGTAAAAATTAAGGAACTTTTAAGGAACTTTTGGTAATAAAATCTGATGATTTGAAGTATACGAATAAGGAACTTTTGGAACTAGGCCTTGAGGTAGATAAAAAAAGCGTGTACTTCAAAACTTAAAACAAATCTGCACAATAACATGTCATGATGTTAGCTTTTGGCAGATAATAATTTTGAAATAAATTACATCCCTAAAAAATTTTACCTTGAAATATTCATTTTAGGAATTGCCGAATTTTTGCATGGGTTTTCGGATTTTTTTCAAAATTTTGAACGTTTTTGTAGGTCTTCGCACTCCCTAAGCATGTATAAAAGTAAATTTGAACCATTGAAAATGGGTTGTATTGATGGGAAAGATATATTCAATTATAAACACCATATATTATAATAGTTAAATTCTATTTGTAAAACACCAATTCCAATAACATACAGTGTATTTGCTATATAGATGGCTTTAAACAACTGAGAAAAATACCAAATTTTCACGAATTTCTCACAAATTTGCAAAGTGCATATCTCAGAAACCAAGAGAAACCTTTTGCTGGTTCTTTGTAAATTTAAAGTCTGTCCTGTGTACTTCTTGGATGCACAATTTGAAATTTGTCACATTCTTCCAACATGGTGAATTTTTCCATAGTTTGGTGGATGGTAAAAGCGATTTGCGAGTATAAGAAATTATATTCTGGTATAATTTACTCTGTTTTCTAATGGATTTAGTGCATTTCTGTTGCAATTTTTGAATTCCTTGCCCCTAATTTATCCAAAAATGATATTTTAATTAATGATTTCCATATACTTTATGAAAATTTCTCAAAGTTTACTTTCTCTGCACATTCAAAATGGCGGATATGTGGATAATATTATGCTGAATCAGCAAAAATTAAAATAACTATAATATCTGAATGAGCAAAGATATCAACTTGAAATTTTCAGGTTATTTTCCTCTCAAAATGCTAAGTATCTGATAGGAGTATCAGGAAAATTTGAGAGGGTGCATTACATGACTGTCCCTCATTGGCATGGAATGACCCTTCAGCTATGATGCTTTATACAATTTAGGGAAGCCAAATTTTCCAAACCTTACATAATTCGGTAAATATCACTTTGCATAAATCAAACTATTCTGTATGGTCTAAGAAATACAACTTATGGAGTTATTTGCTGTTATTCTGATTTGGTGCTATGGAAATTTTCCCTAAAACTGCACCAATTTTAGAGATAGGCTTGTAAGTTTCTTCACAAGATTACGATTCAATGAAATGATACTTCAGATATTCAAGTGTTTATTCCATGTAAACCTCAGGACAAGGATAGGCCAGGTGTACGCCAAGGTTCATATGCAATCATTACAAACAATCTTTTGGTGGTACAGAACTTGTAAATGGCTTTGAAAAAAGCAAACATTTAGTAAACTAAAGCTTTTCGTCTGACACTCTTCAGAGTTTAAAACGTCAGAACATAGATCGAAAACTCTACGCTAAGAAATATATATACCCAGTTGTGGATCGAAATAGGCCAATCAGGAACACGAGCACATGACTGTAAAGGTTGACCAATCAGTGCCGCTTGCCTATTAGAATGTTACCAATGGAGTCCTAAGGTTAAAACAAACTCCTTTTGTCTACACAGTAGCGGTTTTTTCGTGCTTATGTAGATAGTTTCTAAAACTGCTAGGTGGAACGACGATCGGGCTTTACCAATAATCCAAAACATGTCGCCATTATAGTTTTTCGCACAATCTGGGTTTTCTAGCAAATGCTGCCCGATAGCAGAATCGCAGGTTTTAGTAGTAATTTTGGATTTGCAAGACCGAGGTGGCTGTTCTCTTTGGGGATGTGTTTTGTTTCTAATATTAGATGGAACGTGCTGTTTTATCCTGGGTATATATATTTCTTAGCGTAGAGTTTTCGATCTATGTTCTGACCTTTTAAACTCTGAAGTGTGTCAGACGAAAAGCTTTAGTTTATTAAATGTTTGCTTTTTTCAAAGCCATTTGCAATCATTACAATGACCCAAATCAGTGCAATGGTGTGCAATCCATAAAATACCTGATAGTATTTTAAGTGCCATGTATATATGTAATTGAAGGGGTGTATCACTGTTTGAAAAAGCATTCAAGGTTTTTATACAGCCAAATAATTTTTTTAAAACAAAATTATATATTTGGCAAAAAAAGCAAATAATAGTTTCTTGAAAACAAAATAATTTAATCAAAAGTATGCCAAGTCTTTAGGCCCTGTTTCCATTACTCCTTTTTTGTATGAGAACGGATTGAAATGAATCCGTTTTAGATTTTGTGTTTCCATTGATACTCTCAAAAACAGAGACTTTTATTATAATGATGTTCAAAGTTTCAACCAAAAACAGAGTTGTTTGAAAACGAATCATTTTATTGGGAACAGCAAGAATGAAGTAATTAGAGAACTGATTCATTTAAAGTGAATTCGTTCATCTTCAGTTCCAAGATTAGTTCAAGAACAAAGTATATGAAAACTGAAAAAACACAATAATAGGAAAACCTTCGTTTTCATTTTGATCAAAATGGTGTGGGCCAGAGCAAAGGGAACAACTCAAGAATAACGGAAACTAAATGATTGGAAAACAGCGACATATGAAAATGGAGTAGTGGAAACAAGGATTTGATGTCAAACTTCCATTTCTAAAAAGAGTTTGTCAAGTAGATTGACCGATCAACATCTGGTTATCGTGCTCTTCAATGGAAATATTTATCACTGGGCGTGTGACTAATTGCTCTCAAAGGTAATCTTAGGCACATGCCTTCACGCTTGTGCACCCCAAATTGAAAGCCCTGGATATTAAAATAAAAATTTAATTGAGGTATTTTTCTGGCTTATAGGGTGATGGCACCTCCTGGTGGTCAAACACATATCAATGTATTTTCAACACCAGAACCAGAAGGACAAAAGCCAATTAACAAATGTCAAGAGGCTAGGAGTAAATCAAGTGTATTTGCTGGACCAGAGGAAATGAACCCATCACGTGAAGTGTCTCCACCTGTTAGACAAACCAACACCAGTACTTCAGATGATAAAGCTGGACAACATACGTCAACCAAGGTTTTGGCACCTCCAGGTGGAAAGAGTAATTTTTCAATATTTGATGCCCCACAAGAACAGGCAAAACCACAAGGTAAATAAATTTATATATAATTTTACCTAAAGAATCTCCACCCTTGAATTACTCAGACATGTTTGGTAGATTAGACTTATTTCTTGCCTGAACAAATGTACCAAAATAAATTTACTGAATGAGAAATCTTTTGTTCTGTGAGCATAGACAACAATAATTCTTAGAAAATGGATGCGAAACCTGGCTGAACAGACTGACTGATCTTAATCTAAGCTAGAAGTATGCCAGCTTCAAATTTCATTGACTCTGTGCTAATCTTAAACAATACACTGAAGAAATAGGCAATGCTCAAATTTACATCAATATCAAGCTTGCCAAATCTCATTTGGAACAGACTTTTACAACATAAGGTTTTGTCAGTCAAACAGAGATAGTATGATATCTTGCAAACAACTGACTTTTATTTTATCTCTTTTTAAAGGCCCTATCTTGAAACATGTTGCTGGCTATCTCAAATTTTCCATCTGTTGGACTACACAATGGACCTATTGTTACCTATCCAATTTGCAATGTTTAGCTTTCTAATATATAATGCTGATATCATATTTGTTTTAGCTGCCCAGCCAAAGAAGCAGGCTGCTCCTAGTTCAACCCAGAATATTTTTGGTGGAAGTGCAGGTAAAGTAACTTATATTCCTTTTAGTTTTCAAAATCTGATAAAATCCCAACACGGAACCAACTCAGAGCTGTCCCTATTAGCTTAATACCGAGCTTTGTATAGTATTTAATAATGAACCTTTATTTCTTTTAGCTGACCAGCCAAAGAAGCAGGCTCCTGCAAGCACAAGCCAAAATGTATTTGGAGGAGGCTCAAGTGAGGTAATTGGGCAAAGAGCAAGGAACAGGCAGCCCCCTGGTGGTGCATCTCATAATATCTTTGGCTAGGTTGACACATATCATGTCTTGTTTGATGCACTATCTATGTAGACAATGTTGGACTATTCCCAAGCATCTTATTGAAAGAACCAAGTTTTAAAGGAGCTGTATTTATTGCAACTAAAATCTTTTAGCTTTTTTGCATTAGATCATCTATAAAGTTTGGCAAGTTTGCCATATGTCATCTCAATTGCAATGACTGTTGACTGCAGTATGTAGTTTAAATTGTGTTATGTTTAAACCTGTCTCTTACCAACCCTATTCATTATATCATGCTGGTTCCTGCCTCTAGTAAAAAGTATCCTAAGGTTTTAAGTAACTTCAGTTCCCATTGAAGATTTGCAGAAAACCACAAATGGTCCTTGGAAACCTATTAATTTATTTCAAAAGCATTTCATGAAAGCATTTCATCTCTAGGCATAACCTTTGATTCTATCTCTTGAATGAGTTGTCACTCTCTAATAGCAGAGCAATTATTCCAACATTGTGCAATAATAAATCGGATTTTTGTCATCATGCTTTAAGATTTGTTTGTCATTGTAAGCACATAATTTGTGTTAAATTTGGGTTAATCTAAATTATTTGTTTCAGAAATGTTAAGTATTTTTTGTATGAGCGATCAATGCTATTGTGCGCAAAGTAAAATATGTGATGATCAATGAAATCAATTGAAACTTGGTTTTGTTTTTCTTTCTTGATCAAATAAGGATCTTTCTACCTATAGCACAGTTTGGCTTGTTTTCAGGACCTTGATATTACGATTTTTTAAGTTTGCCAAAACTATTTTTTGCACAGAGTTAAAAAATTGCTGTCAATTTTCTCCATCTCATCTGGACTTTGTCTGTGTATACAGTTACAAATTTTGTTAAAAAGGGTTCAAAGCCCCACATTCTTTCTCATTTTCATCACTATGCGAAAAATAAACACATGTAAAATACCCGCACTTTAACGAAGAGAAAGGACTTAGAAATATTGAATGTCTTAAATCGCTCTAATGCTTTATAATAACAAAGATTTGTTGACTGGATTGGGCTTAGAATTTAAATTTATATGAGAGTATTTATATAATTTATATAAGTTTTTAAAATGACTGCACAGCAACATGCTTGCTAGTATCAGAAGCTGTCTGGGTTAGAATGGGGTACATACAGTATAGATTATCTTCCTCGTCTGTTATTCGTTTGGTGTATATTTTTAGCATTGTATCTGAGTACCTTTACAAAGAAAAACTAATTATCGTCTGCGTGCATTGTTTGTTGATATTTTTTAAGTGCAAAAATAAGACATAGGCCTTTCTCCCACTGTCAATCAACGTAACCTACAACAGGTGGAGAAAGTATGCAAAGCCACGAATCTGTTTCGTTTGAAGCTCAGTCGTCCAGACGAAAGGAAAAGAAGAGAGGAGAAAAGAGAGCGACAGTGTGAGAAATATATGAAAAAGGAAGAGAAGAGAGAAAAAGGAACAGGAATTGTCTTTTGAAGGATTGGAAGAAAAAAGGGGAGAATGAAGTAGAATTCAGAGATGGTTAAGAAAAACCCAGAAGGTAAGAAAGTAGATTGGAAAGCATGGTGGCAGAAGTTTGGGAGGCGGAGGAGCCCAAGTAGAATAATAATTCAAGAAAGGAGTGGCCGAGGGACGGTGAAAACGAATGTCAAGATAAAACTTAGCTTTTAACTTAGTAGAACCCTGTCAATTGGCGATGCAATTAACTGATTTGCACTGTTCTCGCAGTATTTCCTACACGTATTTTACTTTATAAAAAGCTTGTATATGCACTAAGTACGAAGAGCCTCTTAATTTGGCATCCAAATTTTTGTTGTTTAGTACTAAAGTTTTTTGGTTGGTTTCTTAATTCGCGACCTAAAATTGCCTAATTGTTGGAAATTAAGCATTTTTGGATGAATATACAAGCTGATTGTCACGAAAAAACCAATGCAAATCAAAGTCCAAAGCATGCTTATCTTTTCTAAATAAAAATAAACAAAATAAAAACTTTTTGACTCTTTTTTTCAAAAATGGAAATTTTACAGTTTCTTGATCTTTCTTGAGCCTAGTTCTAGTTTCTTATAAACCACATTTTAAATAGAAAAACGTGTATTTGGACAACACTGGTTCTGTGGTTCACTGATCTACAACCTCGTTATGATTCTTGCTGGCGGGAGATAAAGGAAACAAATATGGATCCCACTGTGAAGAATGGACAAGGCTGCTCAAATGTCTCGAATAACAGGTAGGGTGAAGGAAGGCCTAAGTCATGAGAGAGCTCTCGTGTTTTATAAACGTTTTATGAAGACTGAGTCTTAATTTTCAAGGTCAATTGATACAGGTAGGCAGCAGTATCGTTTTTGTTCACACTATGAAAGATTCACAAGTTTCGTCAATAGCTACTCTTTCTAAGAAAGTTTCTTCAACTGATTTGGTTTTTTACCGGGTGTGGGAGGGCCAGTTTTAGGAGTGTGGCAGTCTTTAAATGGATCTCGTGCATGCAAGTATACTTTCTTTGATCTACATGGCTGCAGTGAAGCCATGATCTCCTGCCTAGTTCAAAAACCTTTCTAGGCCATCTTATGATGATGCGATGATCATGACGACAGCTGACACTGTACATTAGATCCTAAGGGAAAGGGTTTTTTTTCAAATCCCGTTAAGTGGTCAACGATGAAGCGTAAAAAACTACATTTGATTGGATATTAAGAAACAAGAATGAAAACTGTCGGTATTGTGCCACTGTTTCTCTATTCCCATCCGCTATGATAAATGAGTGGTTGACCCCTTTTCACTCGACTAATATTTTGGTACAACATATTTAGTATAGAGCCATTTTAACCATATATAAGTAATCATAAGGCAAAGGCTGACAGGATCAAAATCTTTCCACAAGGGTGCTGCTCAATTTTATCGAACCAGTCTTGGTCAGAATCGAACTCAAGTTTGCTGCTTCAAAAACCCACGCTCATTCCATTGAGCCAAACAGCCCAATGAAATGAGTATATATATATTTATATGGTATTATATGGTATTCTATTATGGTATAAATATATATATATCATATATCATATATATATTTAATAGCTCCTAACTTTAAAGTTCTTTAAAAATATAAATAGATACTCAATAAAAAAACAACTTGGTTGACGTTTCCCTATAAGCTTCTTCAGAATCAAGAAGAAGATTATAGCTTATAGCGAAAAAGAAGAAGCTATTTTTGAAGAAGCTTATAGCAAAACGTCAACCAAGTTTTTTTTTATTGAGTATCTATATATATATATATATATATATATATATATATATATACTCAATCTGCAGACAGTACTGTTTCGCCCTTTGTGGGCTCGTCAGTGCAGCACAGAGCTTGTCTGAGACACAACCCGAGCTATGCTGTCAGAGCAACAAGGCAGTTTAACGGATTGATTGTGGGATCCTGCCAGAGTGCTCAAACAGCGCATGCGCAGTGAGCTTCGCATAATGCTAGAAGCAGGTCCCCACAGAGTCCCAGACATAGAGTGCTCGACCAAACTAGTGTAAGGGAGCGTAATACTCAATCTGCAGACAGTACTGTTTCGCCCTTTGTGGGCTCGTCAGTGCAGCACAGAGCTTGTCTGAGACACATATATATATAAGACATAAGACATAAGACATAAGAGCTTTCATTTCAACCAACAAGAATTACAATTTGAGTTATGATTAATAAAAAATAAAGAAACGAGTACATGAATTGGACTAGGTTTACCATAAACTATGATACCAAGTCATTAAATAGATGAAATTGAAAATTTTAAAAAAGAACCAAATGGTTGGGAAGGGATCTTATAGCAGAGCTAATTCATAGACCCCTACCCGGCCGATCGGGCCGATCCAGACATACCAACTGAGGCTACCAGTTCTTAAATGTAACTGCTATAAAGGAAGAAAGAGCTGCTGTCGAAAATGCAGAAGGATAGTTTGGGGAAATAGGATTGCTTAATAAGAATCAAAAGCCTTATTGGAAATGTACGCTTAAGGTGTTTTTTATTTGTCACATTTGTAAAGAGAGGATCGTTTTTTAATGCATTAAGTGCTTTAGTGCCAGTATAGCGCAGGGAGCTTAGCCCATAGGTAGTTGTATTGAATTTTTGTGTATGAAGTCCTCTAGCGGATGAAAGATGAATATATATATATATCATATGTATATATATATATGGCCAGTATGTATAGAATTTTCAATCTATGTTCTGACGTTTTATTCTCTGAAGAGTGTCAGATGAAAAGTTTAAGTATCTGCTAATATGTTTCTCTTTTTCCAAACTCATTTTTGAAAATGTAGTTGCTGATCAAAGTATCAGGAATGTATAGGAGCACAGAAAGACTGTATCGAAAACATTCAAGTCAAAGAATCAAACTCCAGAATGAGCTCCTTTAAGATTATACCTAGGGTAGAGTGGTAGAGGTAATGAGACTGGTAGAATAAGGCTATGGTAATATGTTAATGTTAGTACGGAGAAGCTTGTGATGTATATTGCATTGAATCATAATGAATTTTCCTAACAGAAATTCAATGAATTCAACATGTCACTGGTGATAAGTTACCAAAAGTACGAGATGTTTAATGACGAGGAGCAGTTGATCTATGAAGATGATGATGATATTGAAGGATGGGAGGATGATAATGAAGCAGGTCCTGAGAGCAAGAATGATGCTGCTCCATCTAGCACAGTAGCTGAGAGGGTAGCAGTTAAAGATGCTCTTGATAATGATTATTTCTTGGATAGAACCCTGACCTCTCTAAGCACACCAGATAACAGAATATGGGACCTGGGAACACCTTTAGGGTTTGTATAACTTTGATTGGTATTTTTTAGAAATTTGGTTAAGATTTTCCCTACTCAGTCTCATTTGGGAAATTTGTTACAAGCTCCTTTAACCATATAATAACTTGACTGGGTTCTGGCTAAGTCCTATTTTTTTAAAAGCTGGAGGGTATAAAATCAAATTGAACTAGCCATTCCTTAAACATCAATTTCTTCATGATGCAGTTGACCAATATATTTTAGTTCTCTCAAGCTTCAGTTGTCATGACACTTGCTATGCCTTAATGCTCAATGCTAAAGACCTTAAATTTGTTGGAACATAGCAACATGGGGTTTCGGTTTTCAAGAATATTATTGCTGATATTGTTGAAATATTGTTGTTGTTTCTATTATTGCCATTCCCCCCCCCTTCCCCCCCCCCCCCCCCCGAGGCTAACAACATATAGGGGTAATGATGAGATAAGTTTCAAATTTCTACAAGCAGGTTATCATAGACAAAATTTGTTCCTGTCATCAAGCAGGTAGGAAAGTTCATTTCTTGTGCTTGATAAAGTATCTTTTGTATTGCTCTCTTTCAGGAAAGCAAGGTTTAAGTTGCATTTAGTCATGGATCACATTGCCACTAGGTTTGTTTATCATTTTTGTAGATAACGAGGCATTATTAAGATTAAAACTTTCATTAAAAAACAGTTTTGCTGTTAAATGGTTTTATGGATACTGATCCATCTTTTCTATTTAAATTGAAGCAAAATAATAAAATGAATTAAAAAAATTATTTACAAATTAAAATTAATTAAAAAAGCAGTGCAACACAGAGTTGTGAATGACTGGAACAATTTAATGATCTTGAAGTCATCATCTCTTCAACAGTGCAATAAATCAAGCGATCATACAAACAACTCAAACTTAAATATATTATCCTGTTATTCTATAGCCAGTCATTTTATAGTTGATTATATTTTTGCTGAATTGGAGTAATATTGCATCAGAAAACTTTATTCAAACCCAAAGCAAAATACAGTGAATGCAAAGAAAGTAGTTTCTATCAATAGACTGCAATGAAAAGTTTAAATGAAACAAGTATGATATTTTGATGTTAAATGCCCAATGTCAATTTGTCCCAATTCTAACTAGGTTTTCTCTTTTTTTTAGGTTATTCAGTGTCTTATTAGTACTTATTGATGTAGTGTGTGTGTTGGTCGTCTTAGCAACAAACAATGAATCATTGGTAAGACATTTTGTTATTTCTTGTACATTTACCAAATTTTATGGAAATTATATTTTCTTTAGCTCTAGGAACACAGATGTTTATAATCTGCCTACTTGCCAACTTATATCATGTATGCCATTGTTGGTTTATTCATGCGGACAAAAGAGTGTGCTTCTGAAAGCAAACATTTTGAATTTTCTCCATAAATGTTTCTATTTCTTGCCACATTTTTTGTCTTCATTAATAAATATATTATGAAGTAATTAATTATTTCTGTATCGCTATGTTTGGAGAAGTTGACAACTTATTCATCTTTCGCATGATAAGACACTGTCACCCTTCTAAATTTTTTTAAAAAAACATCAGTGCCAAACAGGAGAAGTCTTGCCATGACCAGTATCAAGTCTAGCTTAGCACAGAATCACAGGGAAATCATTGCAAATCATGATCTAACCTGAAGTTTTGATTGGTGGATGTTCTCGCCACTCAAAAGCACAAAGAATTCATCTGCAACTATTCCCCTTTTGAGCTTGCGGAATACTGTTAAAATGCAAGTACATGTTATAAGCAATGATCATAAATGTGTCAATTCTGTTGTATTATCCTGATCGTTAACCATTTATACAGAAAATAATTTTTAACAGCATAAACTCTAGCCTCAGTCTTCTTTCATTGAATATTTTGTTTTGTGTAGGGCCTGCAAATTGTATCTTTGGTGATCGTGTCATACTTTGTGGTAGAGCTGCTTTTGCGCTTCTTTTCTTGGGGGTATGTTATTCTACAGTTCTCCAATATACATAACTTTGTTTATCTCTGATGAATCACATATAAAGTGAACTTTGTTGCAGGATGCTGACTGGATCCTATGCAGTTTCTTCTGATTGATAGCCTATCAAATCCTTTGTTTTCCTCATGAACTTCTGTTTTTAGAAGACAGCTTTTTATAAATCTTTTCAAAATTTGCAACCTGCCATTGATCTTTTATTACTCCTCTTCAACCATTATCTCTTTGCTGAAGCATTAAGGCACAAGCTTAGCTAACCTAATTTATTATAAAAGCTGCAAAAAAGAAAGGAAGACGTCAAATTGGCTCTGAATCAGAATTTAACTCCTATATTTGTTATTGACAATGTATAAGGTGTCCTCGCACACAACTATTGCTAAATGCGTCTGCAGAATTGTGCTGCTTCTACTAAGTATTTGTTTCTTTGTTTTAAGCAAACAACCACATCCAGTTAAACATAAAGCTAAACAAACGCTGTTAGCCAATTTTACTTTGCTTTTTGTTTTTTGACGAAGCTGTAAAATTATAAAAACTTTCTTTCTAGTTTTGAGCTATTCAAGCTTTGGGTGGAAATAGTTGACATGATTATTATTGTTATTGCACTCATCGCCACTATTGTGAATGAAGTTATATTAACAGATGAAAAGAATCAACCTCATGCACGATATGCAAGGTAGGAAAAAGGATACATAAAGTGTAACAAATTTATCTCGTTTTGAAGGACAAAAATTTGTACCCAAACTACCCAAAATAACTACCCAAATGATGTTTCAAAACGATGAAAGATTGTCAGACACTATGAAAAATCTGACAGTCTGTATATTTTTATCTGTTGGGAAGCATTTTCATCATTTTTCTTATCACTGCCTACAAAAGTCTTATCATCATCCCAGTCCTCATCGCTGTAATTTTGACAGTGTTCATCTACAGATGTACTAAGCTACATTCAGCCTTTAAAATACATCTCTTTATTTGACACAATTAGCTGAACCAGCTTTCAAATTATTATCTCGTCTGATGGTTTATATTAAATTCGATGTATAGTTCTTTGGTTTTTCTAAATTAATATTTAGCTCAATAAGGACAGGGATTTTATTACCTAAGCCTTTTTGAGCCCTTATTCCATCAAAATTAATTACAAATTTGTCCGAAATCGTATCCTAAATCTGTCTGGAAACGATAGTTTTCTCCCACAATCCTTATGATTTATTGATTTCTCTATGTACTAAAATACTAAATGTTATATCTGTATCAAAAATGTGATCCTTACGATTTTATTTTGATTAAACATTCCATAGATGATACTCGTTATAGGTACATAAACGTCCAGCGAAATATTTCTATCATATCATCGGTAATATTGAACAAATGTAAATTTTTGAGGCCTAGCATTTTTTTATACGGCAGAGTGACTTTCTTTTATGGCAGATTCATTTTTCAAATATAGCTAATTGATAACTAGCAAGTCATCCAAAATGCCAAAATACCTTGCTTTGAGAATTTAGCTCTGCTTTTTACCTTTTCTTAAACTAAACCAATAAATATTCAACTAAGGTCATTTGAAAAACTTCTCATATCTTTTGCTACATGGTTACTTTGTCCGCTCATTTGGTTGTTATTATGTCGATTTATCTAATAGTTCAAGGACTGGTATTCGTATTGATTATAACTCTTTGAGTGGGTTTTTTTTCTTCTACTAAAAGTTTATGTTTGCCCCATGTCTCATTCTGTGTTGATATATGGTATGATTTGCTATACTCTTACAATGTATTCAAATTTAACATTATTTGATGTTTTTTTTGTAGCCTTATCGTGATTTTGCGACTTCTTCGAATATTCCTTCTCGCTCGACTATTCACTGGAAGAAAGCATTTAGAGAAGTCTTCAAAATACCTCGTATGTCTTGTTTACGTCTGCATTCTAAAATAGCATACACCAACCCAACATTGAAAAAAAGATATTATGTATCCTACTTGTCGTATTGCAATTTATTTCACTGTTAAGTCTGCTGATTTCACCCTGTTTTCTTGCATATACGGTGCACGGTTTCTCCACTAAATTTCTAGCGAGAAAAGAAAAATTGATTCCAACCCTTCTGTTAAGTGCATCTCTTAGTAAACAGGATCCATTCATTTTCTGAATAAATGGCTTACCTTAAAGAAGATTAACAATCGTTGAAAATGTAGATATGACATCATTTCTCAATGAAAGAACAATTTTGGTATGTTTGTTAGTAAGCTGGATGTAACACCTTTAGATGAATGTATGCCTAACCTATTTATTGAGCCACTTTGAGTCAATGTCAGAAGATTATATGTATGTTTTTTCAGTCATATCTTAAGGGTAACATCATAATCTACCATGGCATATTCCCTCTTTTGTCTGGGGGGATACATTTTTTCTGTACGGACCTAGCTGAGCTACATGTGTTTGTAACCTACAATTCTTTTCAATATTATTGCAACACCTAGACAAAATCTTCGCAGTTTTATAGCGTTGATAACTTGGATACCTCATGAAATTCTAGTGTTGTCAGTTTTATAGACGAATACTGTAAGGTTCCAACTATTTTTGGCAAGAATAGTAGTTTCAAAGTTGATTTGGAACATTGTCAGGGAAAAGGGAAGTTTCACACCAGTTTTTCATGTTGATGGTTTGATATGATCTGAAGTTTTTTTGCATTTGCCTATCTTAGGTTTCCCAGAACAAAAGAAGATACCAGAAAGATGGTTATGATCTAGACTTAACATACATTACAGGTATACTATTGAGTCCAGTATGTTCATTTATACAAAGTCATTTATAAAAAGCTATTCTTATGTAAGACAGAATTGTTTCACAGGTTTTCAAACCTATTGTCTCTCTCCTTTTTTTATCTCGACTAACCTGATATTTTATAAGTTCTATCACAAGTTAAGTATTTTCTTAGACCTTCTGGAAAGTACTATTTCCCTTATCAACGATAACTGTCATGTAATATGCCTGTGTCCTAATCCTCTCAGAGCGTGTGATTGCCATGTCATTTCCTTCATCGGGTAAAACATCAGTTTACAGAAATCCAATATCGGTGAGTAAATTTGCTATAGTGTTTCTATATTGTCTGTTTTTCTATGTGGATGTAAAGATTTAAACCCTTGGCTCTCTGTGAATTCTACTTGTAAAACAAAGGACGCATCACTGACTTTTGAATGCGATATTTGCCTTTTTGGGCATTTCATTGTCTTGCACATGTTTGTTGCTAAAAGTCCGATTAGCCAAAACAATTCTAGCTATAGGTAATAGCAAAATAAATCAAGTAGTCCTAGTCACAATTACAAAGCTTCCTAGAAATTAACTTTTTCAGGTATATCAAAGATGCTACATTTCATGGCTGTCTGAAATCCCCATTTTATTTCTATAAGAAGTCTTAATTTCCAGAATTCTTACTGTAATTTCAGGAAGTTTCGAGATTCTTTAACGAAAAGCATCCTGGACAATATAAAGTTTATAATTTGTGTAGTAAGTATTTTATCGTTTCACATTTGCTCTACCTACCTTTTAGTTCAATACAATTTACCATCGCCTCCTCTCTGCATCGAGGCTTGCATTGCACAACTCATTACTTACTGACTATAGAGGTGTATTCCTATTGGCTGTTCAAACTCGCTCTTGACAGCAATAAATAAAAAAAATATATATATATATATCCCCCATACGCTTATTTCCAGCAGTTTTTTACTGAGCCCCAGTTTCCGAGCCCCAGTTTTCGAGCCCCAGTTTCCGAGCCCCAGTTTCCGAGGCCTAGTTTCCAAGCCCCAGTTAAAGACCAGAAATTTTTATTCAGTTACTAGTGCTTTGGCCTAGTTCACAGATTTTAGAACCAAGACCAAATTACAGTTATTTGATGGAGAAAGAGCCTTACTTATGTTGCCATGTCTCAGCGAATATTTACCAGATATAACTATCAATTTAGAGGTACTCCACGGTACTTCAATAAAGTCAGGTGTTTCAGGTTTTTTGGTCCAAATTCAAAAGTGTCAAGAATATTTTTTATGACGTCACATCTAAGTTAGTGAGAGTGTGGAGCTGTTTCATGCTTTTGGATACAAACCAGTTATTGACATGTTAAAATAATTTTAAGAAAGTTTTTGAAATTTTACATATTTTTTTGGTTTTATTAAATATTCCAGTTTTGATTAAAGCAATTTCATTTTTTAAGGTGAGAGGAGTTATGAAACCCATTATTTCAATGACAATGTGGAAAGAATCCTTGTAGATGACCACAATGTTCCTAAGCTAAGGTATGTTTTAAGCTTCTTATCCAGTTATCTCATGATTGTATTTGAAACCTTTACAGCCGTCATGTCGTTTACCCCAATGTTCTGCCCTGCTTATACAGCACCGAGCACAATATGGATGACCGGTTAACGGTAATTATGCACCTAGGTATCTGCAAGGTGGAAAACCGAAGGGGGAGAGGCTTGCACTCTTAATTTGGTTCTGTAGAGATTGATCTTCAGTTCAAGTTTTGAAAAAATTGGTCTTCTGTTCTAAGATATTTATTTGTCGTTTATTACCTGCAGTTAAATTGTTTTAAAGTGCATTTGCCTATTCAGCCAAGCTATTTAAGTCTTTTGAATTCTTACACATATACAGATACCGAATAATCCGAATCTGATACAGCCTTTAACTTTCTTTTCTTTATGTTGTCTCTAGTTGCTTTAATGCCTCCGTTTAATATAGAAATGACTAGTTCAGGGTGATTTTCTTCATATGATTAATTTACATTTTAGCAAACTGCTTGAGTTTTGTCATAATGCCAAAAATTGGATGTCTGCAGATAAAGACCATGTAATTGCAGTGCATTGCAAGGGAGGGAAAGGTAGAATCTTTATACAAATTCTTAAATATATTTTTCTTCTTTCGATTAAGCTTTGACTGAGGTATATTCTCACTGGGTATCCTTTATTGAAAAATGGACGGAAAATTGTAAGGATGTTTTGCTGAACTCCATTCATAAAGGAACTGCCCAAACTATTTCAAGCGTCACAAAAGGGCCTCTTTTTCAGGAAGATTGCCCTTTTTAAGAAAATTCACCTAACTTCGGGGTTAAATGTTTTTTTCTATAAAATTGGACTTTTTTAGGGATATTTTTTTCTTTAGAAATCAATGTGGATGTAGATTCACTTCTTTAATTCATTTGCCTACTATGCTTATGTCTCCATCAAAGGTAATTACACAGCTACTCCTGCAGATAAGTAGCCTCTATAAAAATGATAAATGCTGATGGATTTGTTTTAATATATATTTTATAGTTTAGAGTAAGATTAGTAATGTTGGCATTTCAAGAGGTATTTGTCTAAGTGCCGTTGTTTTGGGCCCCCAACATCTGACCTTATTCCTACGTCCGATTGAAGGTTAGGGTTTGTGAACCGATAATTTGGGATACGCAACAAAGTTCTTGAGTGTGAATTCTTGAAAGTTGACCTTAAAGAGCACCATGAAATACATCTGAAAACGCATTTAGAATGATAAACACTGTGTGCGATATGGCCAGTCAGAGATTTGAGGTTTGTCTGCGCATTACTGATTGCCGCATAAGATTTAGGCCCTCTCCTATTCTTTCAAACATTCACGAAATATATATGTAATGTGATTCTAGGTAGAACTGGCACTTGCATTTCCTCGTGGCTTCTTTTTTCTGGCCAGTTCTCAACAGCAGAGGTAAGCTACGATTCGTTTCATCTCATTTAAACGTGACAATCGTTCCTATATTGGTATCTACAGATTTTGTCTTCATGTGTAGAGTTATGTCATTTTTTTTCCTTTTCTTTGATATTGCTTTTTTGAAGTTATCATCAGCCCGAATAATAAACCCAATTTAATTCCAATTCAGCAATTAGAGAATTCTGATATCGTTAACTAAAAAACACTTTTTTATCATACGCATCACTTCTAGAAAAGTCTACATTACTTCGGCTACCGCAGAACAGACAGAGCAAAAGGTAGCAGGTTTCAAGGTGTAGAAACGCCAAGCCAGGTAAATATTTTGACAGCATTTTTCATCCTTGAACTCTTTATGATATTTACGCTGTTATAAATGTAAAATTCATTGGCTCCTGTTACTCGAGAGAAGGGGGGCGGGGGGGTACCTGAACATGTTTGAAGGTACAGGGACGTGCCATTATTTAGGGGTACCTTTTTCTGAAAAAGTGCAGAATTATCAGTAGCAATTTTTGAAATATGTGCGGAAATATGGGTACAATTTGAAGAAAATTGCGGGAATATGGGTACCATTTTGGGAAAATATTGCAAAACTATTAGGAGGGAGATTTAGCATTAATAATATGAATGTCCAGTTAGAAATGAAAATTTCAAAAATGTGTAATCATGAGATTTTGGAACAATGAACATACGAAATTGGTTTGATGATTTTGCTGTGTTTTCAAAATGTTATTTCCCCTGTGAAATTATGAGTATAGTTTTCATCATTTTTGCGGATTAAGGGGTCAAATTTTTTCAGACATGTGCGGAATTAGCTGTCCACATTTTTTAACAAAAATGGCACGTCCACATCCGATATTAGGCTTAGTTAACCCCCCCCCCCCTCCCCGAGTCCTAAGAGTTTGTTTTTTTGAGGCACTGTTTCTTTTTTGCGGTGAATCTCTTTGTTTCATCGTACTTTGGGCTTAGGATCTCCTTGATTTGGAAAAGTTGTACAAATGTTGCGACAAAAAGCGAGTATGCTGGCACTGATTGCACTCAACAAGAAAACAATACGCTTTTCCTCATCATTGCTGTACATTTCATCAAATTCTTGAAATATCCAAAAAATTGTCAAAAAATTTCAAAGAAAATTCAGTTTCAGGTGATGCCTTTCAGAAGGGAAGATATGAATGGTTTAAATTTTGTATTTTTCCGTTGTCTTGAGTTTTATTCTTTCTGTCTTTCTCAGCATTTGATTTCTATCATAATGCAAGTTTCAGTCATATTTTCATGAAATATGTGATCTCTTTTTATTGCAGAGTCGTTACGTTGGTTATATTGAAAGAGTGTTGAAAGACCACAACGGGATTGTTCCAGCTGCAAGGCCATTGGCGTTTGTCAGCATTAAAGTAAAGGGGATTAAAGGTACCACTTTTGTATACTTTTGGTAAATTTTATGTACCAAGCAGAATCATCTGTGCAGGTTATACACTGTGTAGAATTTTCATCATTTTCATTGTTTCTTGGCTTTATTCAGAAAGAAAATCTTTTTTGATTAAAGGTTTAAAGGATGAAAGCTTTTTGATTAAATTCTATTGGATATTTTCAGGCTTTGGAAATGGAGATGGAAGCGACTTGAAGATGGAAATCATCATTGACGGAAATGTGGTTTATACGCTTGTTTTTAATGCTCCAATGGATGCAAAGGTTAGCAAGTAATCTTTTTCCAATTAAAGTTAAAGTGGTGAATCTGGATGAATCATCAGACTTCAATTCTACATTAATAATATTGTCATCATCATCATCATCAATTATTAATTCTAAAATATCTTCTTGGACCATGTCGCCTTCTGAAATCAAACATTCGAACGGACAACGGCCTGTTATTTTGGTAAAAAGCTCTCACATGGCCTGTGCTTAATGCGCATTAAATCTTTGTCTTCGGATCCGTCGAGATTGGAAGAAACATGCTTTGAATTTTGATTTGATAAGAACATGATGAGAAGTATTAAACGACCAATAAATAAAATGAAAATCTCCGGTTTTTGTCAAGTTTACTTAATTTGGCATCAGTGAAAATTTTTTTAGGGGGGGGGGGGGCTAAATTGAAAGGAAGGCTTAGTTAAGAGGGGGACTTCAAAGAGAATTTGTGTTTTGCAATCCTGTAGAAAAGACAAATGACAGAATATTTAAAATCCATGAATAGAAACTAAGTCAAGGATGATTGCATGGTATCATTTCAGTGAGCAAAATCCCTGCGTAACCACTTTAAAAGGTAAAGGTGAGATCGGAAATATCTTGGACCAGTATCGAATAGCCTTGCAAACGGAATTGGTACGCCTGTATGGTTAGCATCGATGCATCATTTACTATATTTTATATTTATTTGAATTTGAACTTCCGGTAGGACTGTACACTTCGTATGCTGATTTTTGCTCATTATTGATTTTAGGTCGTGTGTTAATTATATAATTATGTTGCTTAAGCCAGTCAGCTTTTAACCTCCACTCGCTTGCCTTCTACTTCGCTTTTAATTGTTGCCTGTTATGACTACTTAGAGAAACAGGGAGTACTGAAGCAGTTTAAGCCCTGTTACAACTTGGCGGAGAGGGGAAGGGATGCTTAATGTTCTTTTTAGTTGCATGAGCCTATCCAACTCTATAGAATTTTTTTTCGTTACGCATACTGTGGTTATTTACATCTTTCAAGTTTATTCTTTCGGCAACTAACCATTAAAAGCCGTGAATAAACATATCGATGAGTCACATATTATGGCACAGTTGCTTGGGATACTAAACACAACTCGAAATGTGCTCTTACATAATTTATATGTCTTCAATTATTTTCTTTTATTTAGATAACCCACAAGCACGACAAAGGGAGCAGCGTGAAAGCTACTTTTAATGAACACGCTTGTCCTGTCTTGTCTGGTGATGTAAAAGTAGCGTTCCATTCATCTTCTCCGGTGGGTTCTTGTTAGCATCGTTCATGTTTACGTAATGTCTTCTTGAATTTGTGCGAACCAACTTAGGGGGCAATAAAGAAGGCACTCACAGCTCCATTTGAAAGATCGCTTTGCTCGCTCTTTATTGTTGTTGCATATTTATTTTACATCGATTACAAATAGTTAGTCTACAAAATACAAATGTACAAGTAATTTGATCTAAATCGATGGATACGTTGACTAAAGTAAAATTTAAAACAAATCGTATAATTATATTTTTACAATAAAACGACAAGCATTGTCGTTGCACGTAGGACCATCACATTGATTTATCAATAATGAGTTAAATTATTAGGGTTTCGCAATGGATAATTAGATGATCTAGCTTGAGAAATATCTTTCATGAAGGGTGGATTCAGACCATTCAGAGTCTTGAGAATTTCCAAAGAGAGATCTCTAAGTCGGGAAACATGCATCGGGCATTGTTAAGACTTTATTAAAAGGTCACCAGCCCAGTTGCGCCCGCTACGCGGGCACGCTGCAGTCCTTCTGTCCACGACAGTAAAATTTCCTTCAGCAAAGAAAACAAGTCAGTTAAAACCCCTAATGAATAATAGGAAAATTAGCCTTGGTAAAGACAAGAATTTTGTCGAAGCCCCCAATGAATTATAGGTTTTTGTCTTTTTTGTCTTTTGTTGGTTTTTGTCTAGTCACGTTTTTGTCTTTTTTTTCAGAGGCAAATTTTCTTTTACAATCGTTTCTTGCTAAAGCAGTTATCAATGTGCTCGAGACAATTGAATCTCCATGCAATGTCCTTCGACGCCAAACCTGCGTTCTTTAGCGGTTGGCTTTCTTCCCAATAATTAGTAATTTACGTTTTCAAAATTGTCTAGATCTACCCTGGGTTCGAACACAAAGGTGGACAAGAGGAGCGGAGAAGTGGAGGAGCATTTGAAAGGAGAGTTTTTACCTCTCCGAAGCTCCTCCGCATCTCAGCTCCTCTCTTCAATGTCCGCACTTGAATTCATTTGACTCTGGCACCCAGAGTACGGAAACAAGCAATCACTGAGAGCTGTTGACTGCCTAAAGTATTCGGATAGGAAATCAGTTTTTAGTGTTTACATATCCGTGGTTGGTTTTAATTTGTTTTCATCCAAATATAATGAATAGATCAAGATTGAATTTCCCGTCCAAACCTGTTTTCTTATCGTCTAAGCAGATTAATACTGTTGTCGGGACTTTTGAGTGACCAATGACATGCTTACTGCCTCGGTACATATAGGCAACACTGTTACAAAAGCCTTATTTTTTTATTAGGTTTTTATGTAAGTTCTTGTTTTACTGGTTGCAGAATGTTCCAAAAGGCTACGACAATTGTGCTTTCTTCTTCTGGTTTCATACGAGCTTTATCAAAAACCACAAGTAAGTATGGAATTTTTGGTTTCTGCTCCTAACTAAAGCATTCCCAGTGAGTAATTTTTTTAATAAACCTGGAGAAATTTGTGTTGTTTTCAAACAGCTTATGGTTTATGCATAAAATCCATAATTTTATATAAGGCGTGATAACTTAAAGCAGGCAATCGTGCAATATTGTTTCCTAGCGGTATGTTACTTGTTTTTGTTATTGGGGGGATATGGAGCGAGCCTTGAAATGTAAAATGACAACAGCTAGTTGATCGGGCCCCGGCTGCTTTCACGGTGCCCCTTATGCCCCCTCTCGGCCCCTACGTATTTTGGCTTTGTCGTACCATGGCTATTCCCCTACTTCTTGTTATATTTTTATAAAAATGTCAGTCCAGAAGGATTGCCGCAAATGGAAAAATAAAAAAGAAGTTAAAGTAATTAGGTTAAACCTCCCTGGTTAAACTAAGCATAAACTATTTTGCCCCCCCCCCCCTCCGCAGGTGTTCATTTGCTCCATTGCAATAAAATATGTTATAGGGACACTAAATCTAAAGCATGTTGGAGAGTAATTTGAGCTTGAGGGTTGCGTGAAGATCTTATGCGATTCTAACTAGTGGCATTTCTTTTAAAGACGGCTTTCAATTTTCTTGACAGTCTTATTTTTTCGTGAAGGTCATATCTGGTCAATCTAATCGCTAGTCGTATCAATCGTATGAGAGGTACGACACATCCGTTTGATACGCAACGCACGAATGTTTTGTTTTTGGGTCAATTAATGATAACTGGTTCCTGTTCTTTTTAGGCTCCACTTGACTCGCAACTATTTGGACAATCCCCATAAAAGCAAAGTATGGAAGATTTACCGAGATAACTTCGCAGTAACTTTGAAGTTTGCTGATCCACCCTCTCACTGATAAATAGCTGGTATGAAGATTATATTACGGGACAGAACTGTTTATAGTGCATTTTGATGGGAAAATCTTTATTTTAGTTAACGTTTGACTGTCAGCCAATATTGTGTTACAGATAGAGTGATTTATTTGGAGCGAAATTTTTCCAACAGTAGATAAATTCTTTAGAAATCACATAATTTATATCACTAGTTATCACTTGTAGTTATCTCTGGCAAAGTGCAATCTTTAGTTAGGAAACTATTGTAATAATCTAGTTCTTGATTCCTTCATTAATGACACCTCCACATTTAGGGCCGTCTCTAAGCAACTTGCTTTCACAAAGCTCCACATCAGCCCCATATCAACCATTCATTGAAAATACGCTCATTAGTCCTCCTCTTGAATTAGCTCTCTATCAATTATGATATCATAGTAAAATAAGCGACCAGTCTTAAATTGGCCCCTATACGGAGGTATATTGTGATATAGTTTGCAAAATGTGACACATCAAAGATGAAGTTTTTAACAACCGAGAACATCGGTCTAGAAATATGATTTCAGTTTTCCAATGTATCAAGCATCTTGCACTCTATGTTGATTTTAGCAATGACACTTAAAATTAGGTACTAGCTTTTAAGTACCTAGGACATGGTTGTTTATTATTTGAATTTCTAGATCCTTTATTAATTTTGAAAAAAATAGAACATTAGTTGTACAATTACTCAATCCTACCTTAAGGAGAAACAGTCGAATTGAAATTGTTAAAAGCACCGAGTGCTGATTTTGAATTATGTTTAAATTCCATCATGTTTATCTAAATTCTAAGACAATCAAAGTATATAATTTGTATATTTCTACATTTAAGTGATTGTCAATTATTGTTGAAAAGATCAGTGTATTTTTCACTCCCAACTGTATCAGTTTAGCAATTTATATTACTTACAGTTTAGCATATAATATAATATTGATATTACTATTAAGTTTTTTATAGACTTTAAAAAATTTTGTTCCAGCATTTTTTTACTTCTATCACTTCGATCCTTATTTCTTTAATATGATCTGTGATTCCGTGTTCTAGGTAATTTCATGCGATTTGTGATTCCATTTGATATGTGATTCAATATGATTTGTGATTCCTTGTTTCGATTGTCGACCCTACCCCCGTATCTTAAACTGTGTAAGCATCGTTAATTGATTTAAACTGTGATGTCAATAAAACGTTTTTATCAACAATGAAACAATTTGAAAATATTTCCAAGCTTAATAAAGAACACGGTCAATGAAAGAGAAAATATTGGTGAACTAGAATCTGAAATGATTAGCTGAAAGGCTCACTGATTGCCATTCTATCATGACTATCGTCAGTGCAAAGGAAGGACTGAACTATCCCAGATTTGATAAGGTATAGACTGTTAAACTATTACATAATGTTTTTTCCAAAAATACTTAATTTTCCGATACCATTTCATTATCGTAAATCCTCGAATAATCCACCACCTTGAATAAGCCCCGAGGTAAGCATAATTGCAGAATAATATCTTATTTCAAGAAAGAGCTCACAGTACACTAGCTATACAGTATTACTTCCTTTGACTGGAGACCAAAAAGCAAAAAAGCGACTTTTGTGATGATAAAAAATCATAATATTTGTTAGTTCTTTGTTAGATTTGTTAGAAAAGTAATGTCGTTTTTATGTCGACCTTTGGGGTTAATATTTAACTTTGAAATAAGCCCCCCCCCCTCGAATAAGCCCCAACCCAAAAATTCATTTTTGCAAATAAGCCCCCGGGGGCTTATTCGAGGATTTACGGTAAGTCTTCTGGCGCTTCACCTCGTTCTTGCACAGCGAATGGTCATGTGATCAATCACGAATTTGAAATTGCTGATTCAACAAATTCCGTCCATCAAAATGGCTGCAGACAACAAGGGTAGTTTGGACGTCCTCGTCAATGAACTGGGATTTTCGCGTGTCGAGGCTTCTATGGCTCTATCGGAATGCAATGGAAATATGGAGCAGGCTATAGAGAAGCTGATAGCGGGTGCTTATGCGCCACCACCTTATTCAGAAATCAATCAAACCGCTTCAGCGTCATCAGAAAATCAGTCTTCTTCTCCGACATTCGTATCTCCAGACTTCATCAATGTGGACATCGAACCAATGAAGCAAGATCTTGCAAATAAGGGCATTGTATTCGATACAAACCCACCTCCATATTCTCAAGTATCTTTACAAGCTGAACTAAATGCATGGGAAGACAAAAGTTCTGCAGACTTTTTTGAACTTGGGGGTATGTACAACAGAAGTGGTGGTGTTTCAGTTGGGCGTTGTTCTTCGTGCTTTGACGAAATTTTCGAAAACGAGAAGGCTGGGCTTACAAATAAGGCTGTCAAAGATGGAATTCGAGTAAGTTCTCGTGTCCGTGTGCATAGTTCGGCTTTGTTCCTCCGTAGGGCTGGTCTGTAAAAGCAACACTTGCCAAGGAGTGCTCTGTGTCAGAGTGGAACCTTTTTTTTGGCGCACACCTGAACTTCCGTAGAATGACGTTTTTTCCTTTCAGAGATTTCACAGATTTTCATTACAGCTATTTTACAAGTGCTGAATTAATATTGAAAGGGCGGTTTACATCATAGTTGTTTTGTTTGATTACTTTTTTACAACATTGGCTATGCACGAGAGAGCAAATGATAGTTTGAATTTTATGTACACTGGGGTCATAAAGTATGGAAATGTTGCTAAAAATGGCCACTCACAGGAGCAAAGTGCCTAAGCTGACAGGTTTTTAAAACAGAAGTTCAGCGCTAAGGGGTTTTTCTAACGAACTAATTCGCCCAAAATTTGTTTGCGTAATTCCACTGGCTTTTAAATGAAAAAAAATTTGAAAGATTCCCTTACTGTTTTGTGAGTGAAATGTCAGGGAAACATTGGACCGGTGCTTCAGAAAATTTCTGGAAAATATTTTCGAAGGATTGATAAAAAATGCTTCAAAGTACAGACAATACTTCATAAGTATAAGATAGTTTAATTAAACTTGAAACTGAATACGTATATGCACCTTTGTTCTGACTTTAAATATATTACCAAGAAGATCATTTGGCTGAGATATCAGGCTTTAGGTTATTAAAAGTGATATCAGCTGAACGATTTCTAAAACTGTCATTTTATGATCAAAATAGTTTGCTTGCTAAATAACATCAGATAAATTGGGTGTAGATGATTCTTATCATTAATTCCAAAAGCATAATAAAAGTTTAAGGTTTTGGTTTAATTTTTTGATTGTCATGTGTTTAGATAATGTGAACATCAGAATTTAATATATAGTGGAAATCATATAAATTGTTTCCATTATCTTTTTTCAAATCTCAGTTTTCCAATCATATTTTCAATCTAATTTTTGGGAAGGAGTTAGATCAAATGTGAACTTGTGGTTAGAGATTTCATTTGATTGGATACTTAACAAGGCAAAATGCTATTTTCCATATACATTTCCATATACCTTCTTCACATCAATGAATGTGCCTTCAACTTCAAGCTCAGCTAACGGTTTTCAACAGCATATCTTAATTAATTAAAGGTATGAGTCCCTTTTACTTGACCCCTGCCTCTGTCCATGGTCTAGGGAGTAAAATAGCAAATTAATTCTAATGACTTTACTTTTATTTTTCAAGCATAAACCTTTCTGTCTTTCATTCATTATCAGTGTTATTGATAGTAATAATTATTATTTTTACAGAACTATCACTATGATTGTTATATGAAGACAAGAGGTCCAAAATGCACACATTGCTGCTTTCCATTATCAAAGCCTGACCTTGACAAGAACATATCTGGCAAATTTCTAATATATAAAGGTGAGAAGTATCATGTTGAATGCTATGAGAAATATGCGGGTCCAAGATGCAGCTACTGCTTCAATGTTGTTATAGAAACGCCCAATAAAGAATTCACTGGAAAGTGGATAAGTGAGGGTCATAAGATGTTTCATGAGGAATGTTTTTATAAAAAGATGTATGCAGATGAAAGAGCAAAGCATTCATGAGTAAAATATTGTACAAATTATATGTATATTTGAATATTTTTATTACTTATATATGTAAAAAATACTGTATAAAAAGCAGAAATACAATGCAGAAATATGATGCACTGAAACATGTATTTTAATTTTATTTAGCTAAGATATTTTTAGACAAAATAAAGAAAATAATGGGCAAAATTAAGGATATCATGGCAGTGAAACCTGTTTCCAAGCCTGAATTTTGATTCATAGTGATGCCTGAAAGCTTAACTGATTTTGCAGGCTAACTGTTTCTTTTTAGAAATTAGTGATTCAGACAAATTTGTTACATTCATAATTTGTATATATGATTTTTCTGTTTTCTTTTGCACTAATCGTGAGTATCCAATTATAGCTTATATTTTGAAGTTTGTAAAGGTGAGTTAAGCAAGAGAAAATTGGGGTCTACACCCTTTGCCACTTGGGGCCTCTACCCCTTTTTGCCACAATTAGGATACCCCTTTTCTTTCCATTCATACACTTCTGCTACTTGTTAGATTCTTAAAAAGCCCATCAACATGATGCCATGAAAGCTCCGATTTAGAACACCTGCTGCTAGATTCTTTCGGCCCAACCAACAGTCCCTTTCCAATGAAGATGGTGGAAAAGTTTATTGGCACTGCTATCTTGAATAAATAAAAGTATTTATACTGTTTATGATTGTAATATGTTTTTTTGGGAACTGTGTTTGTTTTATAGCTAAAATTACGTGTATGACATTTAAATCATCCTTGCTGAAAACTAATAACTGTAATTTGTTTTTGCAACAAATAATTTTGATTTTATCAAGCTTCAAAAGTTATGGTTTTTTAGAATCTCTAAAGCTTTAGAGGTAGCTATAAATGAAGCCAGAGACACAGAAAAAGGTGTAGAAGTGTCAGGCTGTCAGACTGTCTACTTGAAAAAATTTTGCTCGCAAAATGTGTTGCATCTAATACACCTTTAAATGAGAGCCAAGAAAAGCCTGACTCTTGAAAAATAAGTTTTTCTTTGCTAGGATTTGCTGTATGTTTGTATTTTCTTTGACTGTGTTTGAAATACTGATAGAAAATGTTTGTTCAATATGACACTCAAGATCATTCAAAGGGTTTTTCTAAATTAACTTACTTTTAGCAATTACCGGTAATATTGTTTTTGTGACATTGAATGACAGGGAGACGACACTTCTTATACTTGGTCTTCTGTGACTAGCCGTTCATTTGTCAAGGAATACGTAGTCAACGATATGAAGAAAAGATAGGAAAATCCAATAGCTGCTTAAAAAAACCTCGAAAAGATAATTCATTTTCTTGCCTTATTTCCAAGTTTGATTTTCCCATTTCGAATTCTACTTTACTGATGCAATGCCCGTTATCGTGGATTTACGATTAAACCGAGTTAAAGACGTCTTCTTCTGAATCTTTGATATAAGTAGGATAGACAGGAGTAATGTCTTATGTCCATTAAAGTTTCAGTTATTCAAGAAAGCTGTATTGTGTTTGCGACTTGAGAAAACAAATGATAAGAAGCCCATTTGCAGAAGCACTGTTTAATACCCTAAAACAGGATGACAGGAACAAATCTCTGACCAGAATTCAATACCAAAAGATTGCCTTTTACGTAAATGAAGTTTTCACTGTTCCTTTAAGGCCTGGACCAAGGGCGTTTTCCCTAGCTACAACCCCACCCCCCCTCCCCGTGTCGATCGATATCTATGCAAATTGTTAAAAATGTAGGCCCTGCTCACATGTTCGAAACGATATCTCCCATTTTGAAGAACTACAAAACATTTTTGTAACAGTTGAGGACCAGTTGGTTTTCATTGATGAAGATGAATGTTGTAAGGATCGATCACATTTTTCAATGTTAGTCCATAGAAAATGGCACTTTTGTGTGTAAAGTTTAGAATGTTACGACACAGTGTCTTCTTACGGACATATCCCGTGACAATTGCATCATTGGGCTATGATTGCAGCAGCGTCTATAAATATGTCCTTTTTGTATTACGTTATTATTCTTCTAAGGTTCTGCTACGGATATAGAATGGGTGGTTTCATAAGTTAGGTTTAATCTTGTCGAAAACTTTTGCTGTACTGTAAGAAAATCTGTTGCTAGGCAAATGGGACTTGGAAACCTCCCTTAAGCACAATAGCTAGCGACGAGCCGGGCTCTACCCTTTGACTGTTGTGGCCCTCTGAGCTTAAACTTCAAAATCTTCTGATTCTGTAATCCTTTGTTGCCTTTGTTGAGCTTGCCAGAGATAAATATCTTCAATTTATGTACGTACCTTCTCATTTTTTACAAACCTCATATCATGATGGATTATACCAAGATAAAATAAAGAACTAAAGCATTGTGATTTAAAATTCTACTTTCACAGTTTATCACATTGTGTAGATAATTAAATTTAAAAACAAATCTAATTTTTGTCTAAATGTTGTTAAGAGTTAATTGTAAAATGCACCTCATAAAACAGCTTTATGGTATTAAAAATTATGGTTATTACACTATCCAGCGTCCTAAAACCTTGTTTCGAAAGTCTATTTTTCAAAATTTTGGTTCTATTACAGCGTATAAAAGTATTACATGAAATTGGCTTAATACCGGTCATCGACGTTTGACTGCCTGTATAGTATAGTGATGTATCGAATAGAAGGAGACTCAAATGGCTATATCAAGAGTCATAATTCAAAGAAGGTCGTAGTGATGTTTATCTTCCATTGTAATATCCCCAGTTTCTTCCGGATTACTGTATTCTCTTGGCAGTCTTCAACATCGATTACGTCTTTTGTGATTCTAACAATACTTTTGACGTCATTGAATTGCACTTTGTATCGAAATTATGAAGCTATTCGTTAACTTCTAAGTTAAATAAAGAAATTTTAATTGGTTCCTTTTGATCTTACGTAAGATCTAGTTAATAGGCTGAATAGCAGCACCTCGAAAGAATCAGGCAATTTATCTTTGCCAAAATTGCAGAAAAACCTGTCAGAAAGAGAATGCGACTTAAAATCAGTTTATTCGGATTACCAATGCGATTGTCTTGCAAATTTGGCGCGGCTCTAGATGCTTGTGGTCCCAAAATGGGCTGGGCGTTGTTGTTTCTATCTTACTTGTTATTAGGTTTGCAGATAACATATGTTGAAAGTTGAGGCCAATGCAATTTACGCGGTTTCACCAAGCAGTTAGCGGTTTCGATAGTGCAGCTACGACTTCGAAACGGGAAAGGAGCCTCTCACTTGGCTGAAACTCGCGTAGTTGCTGCATAAATTTTTGGCCTAGACACTGTTCACAACTGCATACGTAGTGTTATTTCTATTTTGACCAGGGATTGCGACTTTTGGTGCAATTTACGCGTTTGCGGCATTTGGTCTCCCTTTAATAGGCCCTTTCTAAATCAACACATAGACACTAACATTAATATTTGACAAGGAGTAAATTTTTGTGATATGTTGCAAATATGCAAGACGATTTTCTCGTGCACCTAATCGTGATATCACTCTCTGTCACCTTCTTTTGCGTGCCGCCATGAAAATTAAAGAAATTTGCGTGACCCGGAAGTAACATTGTTACCAGAAATAAAAGTTTTCTTTGCTTTCACATTACGTTTAGTGAATTTGTACTAGTAGTTAAAAAGCTAGAAATGCCATCAATTCATGTAGATTGTCTTGTGAATCATGTCAGACTGAAGTCACTGATTGGTTAAAACAAAGCCAATCAAAATCGATTGGTTTATTTATTCGTCGTTGCTCACGTGGAAGCAGAATGTTAAAAACAGTCATCATAGTCTGAAGGAATATTCTATTGAATATACTATCATTAGTACTTTTACACTCTTTTCTGTAGCGGCCAAAGATAGAACCTCTCATGCATTTAGTAATTTTAAATTTGATTCAATCAATAAAGAGACCCTCGATTTTTTGCTCTCTCTGATTGCATTCTCTGTAGTACAAAGATTCATTTTAATTTCGTAGTACTGATTTTACTGTAACTGTGAAAAAGCTATCTTGTTTTGAAGAATTCGAGCAAATTCTTTGATGTAGCAATAGTTTAAGATATATAAAGTTTTTTCGCCGTTATCACATGACGCTTTCGATTTCCTGGTGTTTATGTTCTCTTTGTTTATCGTTTATCATTAGGGCACTTGATAGTTACTGTTGCAAAGCCTCTGCGAAGGACAACAAATGCGTGCGCAAATTAAACTCCTCTTGAGCGGTGGAAATCTCATCATGCTCTCAATATTAGAAAAATCGATAAACCAGTTAGGTGAGCTTAAAATTCTTCTGTATTCTTAAGGTAGACCCCCATTGCGGATCTTTTAAAGCGTGTAGAATACAAGACGTCAACCCAGTATTAAGAGAATAATGCCCTAGTAACACCCATTCTCTTGAAAATAAAGGGCCAGTCGAAGTGGATGACTGAGCTGTATAATATGAACCACAGATTTGAAAGGGCAGAATTCCGTAATAATTGAGAAGGAGTATCGTCATTAACCGTGTCTAATTACGCCTAACAACGAAGAACTGTACAGCGCGCATTGTTCAACCCTCTCAAAAATAGTCACGCGTCAGGAAACTTCCCAGTAGTCAATGTACGCATCTACGTTTTGGTGTCAGCGATCAGCAAGTGGAACCGATCCGATTTCACAAGTCGGTGAGTCGCTACCTCATTGCCCATATCTCTCTTTGTATATTTTCAATGAAGTTTTTTATGAAATTTTCCTGACACGCATTCCGGCACTAAGAAATTACAGCAAACTACCATGACGGAAAATTGTTTTCAGAGCATATAATGCCTGAAAATGGACTGACTCCACTGAGACATGGAACTATTGCGCGCTTGATTGCGGACAATTCCCGTGTTGATGTCCAGCTGCCTAGAAGACAATACAGCCACTTCAGTGTCAGGAAGGCGTCACATTTCTTCATGATCTTTTGAGCATATCTAACATGTATACTTTCCGCTAGCTTTACAAATTCAATACGTATGCACGCCGGCGACATAGGCACGCTTTTATTGCTGCAGACAGCGTACACGGTGGCCACAACGTTGACAAATCAGACATTTGCGGGATTTGTTATTCGTATGGTGCAGGGCTGTCGCTAGTTCTTGTCTTTTTAGCTTGACTTCTGAACAATATGGAACGTGGTTTGTGCTTCGGTCAAAGCTTTTACTCCTGTACGCAAACGACTCCGAAACCAAGAGGGAACACGGCGTCATCAAAAGACACAATCTTTTCGTTTGTCAGTGTACGAGTACAAGATTCTTGTTTCGTCACGAGAAAATCAGTCTCACGACTCGTGTTGTGGATGATAAGTACCTATAAAGGCCTTCAGGTTTCCTACATGATTCTCAGTTAACTAAAACAGGCTCGGCCAAAAATTACATCGAGTCAGTTAAATTTCCATGCGGGATTTTGATTGAAAACTTGGTTCGTGTGTTTGTTTTTACACCGAGTAAGTTTTACAAAACTTTTTATCAAAACAAATATTCCTCCGTTATGTGACGTGACTCTGAGCGTATTCCCTACCCTAGTTCGATTGAAGTTTTTCAAAGGCAGTGATTAATATGTCTTATAGTTTTACCATGGAAAAGGCGACAATGGCCGAACAATGTTGTATTATATTCTCATCATAAAAACAGCGCCATTCGAAACAAATAAATCTAACGAGGAATGGAAAATAATCCAGCTAATGCAAGTTACCCGCTTGCTTGTGTGTGTATAAACTCCTTCGGAATGACTCATAGAATTTCATATCTTTTTAGAACAATTGCAGATAAAACAAAATATTATAAAAAGATAAACCAGCGCCTTTTCTTTAGTAGCAAGGCCAATTTTTACTTCTAATTTTGCTAATATATAATTTGTGCAGCATTCTTTTCTCCGTCTTTCAGCACAGCCATTTTCCGACTTGCAAAATCAAAATTTAGGAAAAGAAACCGATATTCGCTACAAACAGCGGAACACACACCTAGTTGATCCAATGGCGCTTTCCTCTTTCCCAGACCCTTTGATACTGAAGTGATGGCCGTCTGTTTATTTTGTTGATTATTGTCAACCGGTTTAGTTTCCTTTGCAATAAAGATAGCGGTTTAGCTGTAACCAAAGTCTTTGCTGTAACTTGGCTGTCACTTTGCTGAAAGAAGCTGTTTAGCTACTGTCTTCCCAGCCAAACGCAACTAGAACCAGAATTTTTAAGGTTTACCACCACATTGATACCTTTTTTATGGTCAATAAAAAATTCTGGTAAAACACAATCTTTATCAGCTTCTTTCAGTCATCGACCATTCTTCAAAAGGGGCTGACTCCCCAATTATGATTTATGTAGCTTCTCAATTCCCAACCACATATAATGTAAACTCTAACCAAGATTTTGTCTATGTTAAAACCAACATATAAAATAATTAGATCTTCCATGTTGGGAAGTTTGTTTAACCAACATAAAACTCACATAAATCAAGATATTCCTCAAGTTGTTTCATCCCTCACAACTAACTAAAAAGACATTATCGGCAAATTGTATTTAGACGGTATCTTAGTGAAAAATCCCATGTACTAGAAATGCAAAAATCACGATCTTGAGATGCCTTTTGTTCACAATCAATTTAAAAACTTGTATAGCCTTGTGAGAAGTCAATTTACAAACTTGTATAGCCTTGTGAGAGGCCTCATAAAGTCGTGTGCTATACCTACTTGGCCCTGTCATCTCAATATGACAGTATGTCCTATCTAGCAATTCAATAATCATATATGACTTGCATTGTAGATGTATTGTAGAAGGTATTCCTCTTTTCTGATAGTACAATGACTGCCAAATTCCTTGGAATACTTGAAGACTTTTGTCTTGTTTTCGTGTTTCTCATTTTTTATACCGAAATCCTCTCCCTCCATTCCGAAAATTGCTGATAAGATTAATAAATATGAAAAAGTCTCACCAAAATCTCATACGCTGCCTTGTAGCAAACCAAGAATTTTTAAAGGTCAAGCGGGGTGGTTGAATTAAAAATTCTAAATTATCTGCTACCTGCATTGCTAAAACAGTTGTAACCTGAAAGAACTACTTCCTGTTTTTGACCACCTGCATCTGTAAGATAAATGCCCGTTTTTCTTAGAAAACTGCCGTGAACCGTTAAATTGAGTATAACCTGAACCTTTATATTACATTTGCCAAAAAGTTAAGGGTACCCTCCAGAAGCGAATTTCTCGTCCCATATTGTTTAAATTTGGCGGCACATTTTGTTTCCTTATATTTGCCCCATCCCAGTATTGAGGATATTGCCCTCCTAAGGAAACCCTTGGCTTACTCATACTCGCCTGATTTCGTCTCACTGCATTGACACGGTGGAACCAATGGCGGCGCCAGCCACTAAGCTCTGGGGGGGGCAAACCAGAAAAAATTAAGACGTGTCCCTCCAGTCCCCCCTCCCCCCCCGTGGCGCCGCTACTGGGTGGAGCCTGTTATTTTATGCTGGCCAATAATGTCTGCCCCAGTATCAACGATCTTTTTCCTCCTGCAAGAGGCTGTAGCTGGACATCCCCTAGCCCCTTCCTCTTTGGGGAATCTTTGCCATTTTATTCCTCCAATATTATTTTCCAAAATTGCAACGTGGAGCCTGTTATTTTGCACCGTTAAGATACTGGTCATATTTAGGTAATGAAGTGTGTGGCCTCTGTGACTACAATTGCCGTCAACCCAACATTGTTAACTTCTAATTGCCTCTAATTCAAGTCCCCAAGTTGTCGTTTCAGCCAGTCAGATTGTATAAGTTACAAGATTTACAGGTTTTAATCAATTTGCTTACTGGATTTTTCATCCAAAATTCTTTGATTGTTTTGAGTCTATTGGTTTTCAGTCTAAATTACCTGTTCAAGCAAAACAAAATTTCTAGCATATCTAAAAAACACAAAGCCTCTTTATTAGAAAGCTAAATGGATTCACATATAACCTTACCTTGCCGCTTTCTAATTTTCGTGCTAATCCAATATGAAAGATTGAGGGATAACTCCAAATTTTCTAGAATTACATGCTTTGGTTACTTTCGTTGATATCATAGCATCAGAAGCACGACCATCGATCATTGTCATATCCATTCATTTCACCAAACTGTTATCAATTTATCAGTAATTGTATTAAATCTAGATCCTTTGATTCTTTGTATCTTTTCAGGATTTGCTTTGATATCGAACCTTTCTACGCCGAAAATCGAAGACTTTGTATTTTACTGCTTTTCAGAGATTTTCAAGACTAAGAATTAAGCTCTCTAGCCGTTAAAATATTTAAACTGGACAATAATACTGCAATGAAGCTTCTACTTCAGAGCCTAAATCCCGTTTCATGGGAGTGGATCCGATCCAGACAAATTCCATAAGAGTACAAATAGGCCTTGCATTTAATTGTGGATACATAAACGTGTAGATCTGCTATCTGAACTCTTTTACGAGACCCCTACTTTGGTCCCACAGCGTCTAGTAAGAGGTTGCTGGAACGTCCAGTAAGGGCCGCAGAGAAGGAGCATTGCGAGAAAGTGACCTCTTTCGTTTCTCTGGTCTCACTTTCTTTACTACTCCACATTTTCCGGCAACACTCCTCCACAACCCTGCTTGACGCTCTTGAACCCGAGGAGGTCCTGTATAAATCTGGTCAAGATTGGCTCTGAAAAAGGAATTGAAAGAGAGGCTGCAAAGTCCTGCAACGACCGAAACACAATATGCCGAAACTTTATACTGAAGAAACGAAATAGTGAGAAAAATGAGAACACTGCGGAGGAGTACTGAAGCAATACACCAATTCGACTTACGGCCTCGTTTCGAAAAATTCTTCAAAATTTTTTTTTACAAAATTTTTCACCTCAGATTCAGATTGAGAGCAATGATTTTAGTCTAATTGTAAGTTTTCATTATGATATTGCTCACGATAGTGATTCTATGACGACGCAAAGATAAAAACTTTATAAGGGATTTGATCGTGATTGGCGACTAGCGGGGTAAAGTTTCCCCCGGAACGATTTTTGCGGTCAAATCCCTTTCAAGTTTTCAAACTTCATTTCTATGTAAAATCTAAAATACAGGCTGAAACAATATAAAAAATGGTATCCCGCCTAAAATTATGGCGATAAAACCAAATCTGAGCTTAAAATGTCGTATAATTAAGTTTGGAGATATTCCCAAAACGAGGTCGTAAGTCGAATTGGTGTATATCTTACAAAACTGTTAAAATTCTTGCTACGTTTCGTTAGCAGCTTTAAATTTTTTGATCTGATAAGCTTTTTGTCATCTGATACTGAGCAGTCATTCCTATTGAATATATATGTATGAGTAACCTTACCACCAACCAAGACTTGATTGTCAGCTGTTTGTACCATAGCTACTTAGAACAGCAACAGGGTTGAGGTCAGAACAATTTTTAGTGATGAACCCCAGATATTTTAGGCAACTTTGAGGGTTGTCCCGTGTCATTTTGCTTATTGAAAACTTTGTTGGAAAGTCAGTTATTCACTAAAGTAGAATAAATTATTCACTAGAGTTAATGGATAAGATTTTCAAACGTAGATTTCAAAATGAGGTTTGGGCACGGATTCTAATCTAGATTGATTCTAATCATTTTGTTATTTTTAGATTGAAGAGGTTGAAATGTGTGAAACCAAAATGTGGTCTTTTCACTATAAAGCTTACAGCCTAAAGTGAAGAATGATTTTTTTTATTGTCAGTACTTAAGTTGAACACAGAGTTGGAAACTGATTCAATATATACATTTATATATAACTTTATCGCAAGCATACCCATGCCAAAAAAAATTGAATGGGTTTTCCATAAACGGATATGTACCTTGTCAATCTTTTGGGTAACAAGACTAGTAAATTACATGTATTGTTTTAGTTTATTTCGGGAATGATATGAAGCTGAAGAAAATTCTTCAAGAATATCTAGAAAAGAAAAAAATCCTTTTAAAGACCTAACAAGAAAAGCACCCCTTCCTTTTCATCTCAGCAAACAAAGATGACCGTTAGAACAAGCAAGAGGTTAAAGGCGCTCAAAAGTCAAATGTGAAGGAAGTTGAAGTAATCGCGTAAGCAGGAAATTTTCAACATTCTCGAGGTGGTCATATGCAATTGTGTAGTCGAGAATTATAGGAAGGAAAAAATAGTTGAAAACAAAATCGCCGCTTTACTAAATTTTTTTTTAGAAATATGGAAAATTATACCATACAAATATTGAAAAATTTCAACATCATTTCTGAATTTGATTACGTGGAATCATAAATGATAGGGACTTCTGAACAACGCATGTTCTAAACACTCTCATACTCAATCGAACCTTGGGTGAGACAAATATTGAAAGTCTAACGAGGTTAGTTGTAAAAATACCTTGATATCTTTAACTATGCTAATATTTAAGAAGCTAAAAGGCACTTTTCGTTTGAGTATAACGCTGAAGCCCAAAGACTTTAGGGAGCTTAACGATGTTATGCCCACCCTATAAAGCTGAATGCTTGTTAAAAATTTTAGGACTCAGCAAGTCATATCCCAAAGACTAGCTAAGGACATTGTTTTCTTAGCATTTCATTTTGCATTGGCTGAAAATAACCAAAAGTAATCCTTGCGGTATAATTTACAGGTCATTTTTCTTGACTAGTCAGGAAACACTATAGGGTTCCCTTTCCGAGAAACTTTCGATTCCAGTGTCCTACGCCAAAGCCAAAAAGTATCGTGGATAGTGGTGGATGGGGGGGGAAGGCAACTAGGGGCAGTTGCCCCTCCCTCACCGAGTTCAAGTCTTCTTTTGAAAATGGTTTGGCACAATTATTGTAAGAATTTCCTTTAGAACATGAATAGAAAGCCTTCTGTCAGTGGTTAGGATCTGAAATTGTTATACATAGCGTACTCTCCTCGCCAATTTCTGAAAATTTTTCAGCGCTAGTGGCGGATTTAAGGGGAGGCAACTAGGGGCAGTTGCCCCTCCCTCGACGAGTTGAAGCAAGTCTGCGCCCCTTTTTTAGAAATTGTGCACCCCTTTTGAAGAATGAGAATCAGGTGAAAACGTTTCTGAGACCGATAGGTTAATTTGCTTCCAGGATTACCTAAAAGTTATGTTGTTTATTCTGAAAATGGATCTGAAATTGTTGTATACAGCGCACTCTCGTCACCAATTTTTGAAAAATTTTCAGCGCCCCCTCTACCAACTGCTCCTCCTTCAAATTTGCTCTGGATCCGCCCCTGTTCAGCGCCCCCATTGATTTGTTCTGGATCTACCCCTGATCGTAAAAAGGGATTGGCAAAAGGAATAAGTATTCCATACAAAGACAAAGGTGCGCCAGCAAACCCGTTTGCTGCTGGTTTTGGATAAAAAGCGAAAAACGTACTGCCAAGATAAGATTGTAAATACAGCAGTAGGCATTAAACATCCAGAATTAACAGAATCACGTAAAAATGGAAAAAAGCTTTCGCATACAAGGACTAGTCAATAGCGTAGTAAGAGGGAGGCAAGAAGCATAGGCACAGACTTAAGGGGCCTCGGCTCTAAACCATGGGAAGTAGAAGTGGGCTATCGAGATTTTAGACTAATTTTTAATATTCTTGGTTTAACGCTTAAAAATCGTCTCAAAAGATTTAATCAAGATCAATATTAACGACAATCAAAAATTACATGAAAATCACATTAGAACCCTCAGCTAAGCCTCTTTCTACCCTCTGCCGTCGGCAGCCTCCATTAGCAATTGCCATTAACTTTTGAGCCAAAAAATTGTGAAGATGTCTCCAGACAAGATGAATTTGGTTATTTTCTGCCCAAACCTTAAATTGTTCCCACCATGTTCAAAAAAATTTTTATTCCAATTATGTGTTAAAAATAGAAAGTGATATTTCTGAAATGACAAATGTCCCTTTTGGCTTGACGGTGTTCGGTAAGCTGTATGGACACCTTAAAAAATGACAGTTATCTTGTTTTGGTCTTCTGTAAATGTGTTTCCGCCTAGAAACTGAATTCGATTTTCTGTCATCTCCGAAAATTGGTGGTTTTTGACAAGGAAATCTTCATTATTGAACAATTTTGATGTGTTAATTCCAATGGATCTATGGAGGCCCTTTAAGATATCTATATACATAAAATAAATGGAACGAACTCACCGCTTGAGAATTTAATCAATAAACAAATCTTTCATTTCTCTAACTCAATTTCATTCCTCGATCCTTACGAACTCAACTATCACACCCCATAACAAAACTAAAATCAACTAAACTGTTTCCATGGATATCAGTTAATGTGCAGTGCAATTAGAAACAACAAAGAGTATTTAAAATGCGTTAAAACAATGGTAATTATGTGTGAACAATAAGAGGACGTGAAAATGCATATAAACATAATACTAATGAGAACAGTTCACCACAGAGCTCCCCCCCTAGAGAGCTAGTGCGATAAAGCGAACGATAAATGTCATAATTAAGGAAGTGTTAAAGGTGCAAAAGAGTAAACAGATATATTTAAGTTACGAATAAAAACGGTCTGGAAAATGAACATGACGTCCAGAGCGAGTTTTACGGATAGGTACATCGGACTCCTTTGGAGACGGAGGAATAACAGTTTCGTCACGACTCTTAACTGGAGGAGCAGATATATCAATGAAGGCTGGCTTTAACCTGTCCAAACATACCGTATCCTGTTTTCCATTGATGTCCAGTGTATAGTACTTTGGAAAACGACGAAGAATCCGGAACGGGCCACGGTAAGGAGGTTGAAGGGGAGCTTTGACACTGTCATCGCGAACGAACACATGAGTGCAGGACTGCAAATCAACAGGAATGTAGGAGCGATTTGTATGAGACCGGGTTGGCGTAGCTTGTAGCTTTGACATGTACCGACGTAAACGGTCAACGTAATTTTTCGGATCTAGAGAAGCCAAGGATGACGGAGCAAAAAATTGATGAGGGAGACGAAGTTGTGTTCCAAAAACGAGTTCAGCGGGGCTGCAGCTAAGGTCTGATTTAAAAGAGGAACGAATATTAAGCATTATCAATGGAAGGCAGTCAGTCCAATTAAGGCCGTTATCCGATGCTTTCAAGGAAGACTTCAATTGACGATGAAAGCGCTCCACAAGACCATTAGCAGAAGGGTGGTATGCAGTTGTATGGATGTGGTTGGTTTTTACCTGCGAAAGTTCTTCATCAAATTGTTGTGCATCAGCAAGTTGGGAGAAATCGATCGATGAATGGATAGAATTAATATCAAGGCGTGACAGGGCATCAGCAACAGGGTTTTTAATACCTTTAATGTGTCGAATATCTGTTGTGAATTGCGATATAAAGTCCAGATGTCGAATCTCCCTAGGCGAATGACGAGAAGATGCTGAAGAAATGGCATGTATTAGAGGCTTGTGATCCGTTAAAATGAAGAACTGACGACCTTCAAGAATATGACGGAAGTGGCGAATGGAAAGGTATACTGCAAGTAATTCTTTACCGAAAGTACTGTACTTTGTTTCCGATGGTTGTAATCGCTTTGAGAAAAAGGACAGAGGGTGCCAGGTACCATCTATGTATTGCTGAAGTACGGCACCAACCGCAATATTTGAAGCATCAGTCATCAGACTGTATGGAGCTCTAGGGACTGGATGGCGGAGTAAAGTTTTGGTTGCTAAAGTAGATTTGACAGCCGTAAATGCGGTACAGGCAGACTCTGAGAGGTGAAAAGGCTGTTTTGTGTGACGAGCATTTAGAAGATCAGTTAATGGCTGCATGAGTGTTGCACAGTTTGGTATAAAACGGCGGTAAAAGTTGACGAGGCCAAGAAATTCACGTAGCGAGCGTAATGATGTTGGAGGCGGAAAATCTTGAATAATTTGAACTTTGGAGGAGAGTGGGCTGATACCGTCAGCAGAAACATGATGACCCAGAAAATCCAATGAAGCAGATCCAAATTCACTTTTTGATGGATTTATGACAATGCCGTAGTCTTGGAAACGCTGAAAAATTATACGGAGATGATGTAAATGCTCCTCTGCGCTAGCACTTGCAATTAGAACATCATCGATATAGGCATAGACGAAATCAAGGCCCCGCAGGACCTCGTCAATAAAGCGCTGAAAAGTCTGTGCAGCGTTTCGAAGGCCGAAAGGCATACGCACGAATTCGAAAAGGCCAAAAGGTGTTGTTATGGCAGTTTTTGAAATGTCGGATGGTTCAACAGGAATTTGGTGATACGCTTTAACCAAGTCGATTTTTGAGAATATATTTTTACCATGCAAAGAAGAAGAGAAATCTTGTATGTGGGGTATTGGGTAGCGGTCTGGGATGGTTATGTTGTTCAATGCGCGATAATCTCCACAAGGTCTCCAGTCACCTGGGGTGGGTTTTGGAACCATGTGAAGTGCAGAAGACCAACTACTCTTTGAAGGACGAATGATGCCTAATTGAAGCATGTGATCAAATTCCGACTTGGCGATAGCAAAACGATCTGGAGCGAGTCTTCGTGGACGACAGAAAACAGGTGGACCCTCAGTGCGAATATGGTGCGTCACAGTGTGTTTGATGGCAGTTTCTTTGTTTGAAAGACGAACAATGTCTGGAAACTCTTTTAGAAGATCTTGATAAGGCGTAGCCAGAGTCGATATCGCAAAAATGGGACAAGGTGAAGTGGCTGGGGTTGTAAGGCCTTGAATGGTGAGGTTAGTGTTTGTGTCAAGAAGTTTGTGGTGACGAAGATCCACTTTTAGACCAAAATTGGCTAAAAAATCGGCACCAAGGATTGGACGAGGCACGTCAGCGAGAATGAATACCCATGGAAAAATACGGCGTAAACCAAGATCTAAAGTGACTGACTTTTGTCCATAAGTTGCAATAGGTGTATGATTGACAGCTTGAAGAGTGATCTTTGATGGAAATTTACGCTGTTGTGAAGAAGGTGGAAGGACACTAACTTCAGCACCTGTATCAACAAGAAAACGAGTACCAGTCTTTCGGTCAGTAACATAGAAAAGACGACTGTGAGCGGAGGAACCAGACGAAGAGGCCGCCTCTAATCGCTGGTGGGACCGTTTCCCAAAGACGATGAGCGAAAAGAACATGGTGACTGACATTTGCTTGCATTAACACCAAAACGCCAATGGTACCAACATTCAGAATTAGGGTGGCGAGATCGACTTGAACTGCGAGAGGGGCGACGAGAACCAGATGAAAAACTGGAGCGACGATAAGGAGAACGACCACGAGAGGAAACTTGAGATTGTAAAGCCTGTACAGCAATGGTTAGCTGAGAAATTTGCTCTTGTAAATCGCTTGTTGAAACTGAAGGTGTTGCTGTGGCAGAAAGGGGGGACAGCAAAGGTGACGATGAAGTAACGTCTAAAATCTTATCAGCAAGAGTGGCAAGTTGATCTAGGGAAATTGTATCAGCAGAGGAAACCAAGATGGGTTGAACATTAGTCGGTAAACGTTCGAGAAACAACTGACGAAGAATACGCTCCTCGAGCTCTGCATTGCCTAAAAGCTGTCGCATTTTGCGAAGAAGTTGGGTGGGTTTTCGATCACCGAGTTCCTCTGCTACTAGTAACTGATGAAGACGTTTTCGCTCCGAAACAGACGTACGCTTGATAAGCTCGGACTTGAGGTAGTCATATTGTTGAGAAGTTGGTGGATTAAGTAATATGTCGCGAATCTCTTGAGCAACTTCTGGCGGAAGCATGGAAATGACATGGTGATATTTTGTCGATTGAGATGTAATATTGCGTGTCTGAAACTGAGCCTCAACTTGTGCAAACCAAATAGAAGGATCGGAAGGCCAGAACGGAGGTAGCTTGAGACTAACAGAAGTGATGTTCGTAGTGGAAGTTGAAGGAGTTTCAGAGGAAGTTTCGGGAGTAGACATGATGTTGGTGTGTGAAGTAAACAATGGCGCAAGGATAAAATCAAACGTAAACAAATGCAATGAAGACGTCGTGGTTACCAATTATGGAGGCCCTTTAAGATATCTATATACATAAAATAAATGGAACGAACTCACCGCTTGAGAATTTAATCAATAAACAAATCTTTCATTTCTCTAACTCAATTTCATTCCTCGATCCTTACGAACTCAACTATCACACCCCATAACAAAACTAAAATCAACTAAACTGTTTCCATGGATATCAGTTAATGTGCAGTGCAATTAGAAACAACAAAGAGTATTTAAAATGCGTTAAAACAATGGTAATTATGTGTGAACAATAAGAGGACGTGAAAATGCATATAAACATAATACTAATGAGAACAGTTCACCACAGATCTTTCTTTTGTTAAAAAAGTTTGTTGGCCTATTGCACTAAACTGGGTGATAGGCTTATGTCTATGGCCTTCCTATCCCATTGAAAAGCCCCCGCCCCCAGTAACTGCCAAACTATGATGGAATTTTTTCATAACAAACATAAGACCTAAGTATGATTTTCTTCAGTAAAACTCAACAAAATCTTAACGTGTTATAACTGCTGCTGTCAATTCAGAGAAATTTCCAGCAAAACTTAATCAATATAAATCGGATTCTACAAGTTTGATTATAAAACCCTAAGTCTAAATGGAGTGTTACAAGAAACATTCTGAAATTCAACTAGAATTAGAGCAAGGTAGAGAGAGGAGTATTCTTGTAGACTAGTACGATGACCAGGGGATGAAAATTTCTTTCTATTGAAAAACAGCTACCGCAAAAGAATGCGACGCGGCTATGCTCAAAGAGTAATTCTTGCCAGCGGTTTACAGGGTTTTTGAAAATCAGATTCCTGGTTTATTTTCTTATTTTCGTAACAATCTTTCATGCTAAGCTGGAGAACAAGTCACCAACTTGAAGTCAAGAGCATCTTCCTTCACGCCTTGTTAACAAATAACCTTCAAACTTTTAAGTTTGAAAAGTTTACAAGTTTCCCTCCATCTTCAATTCTTCGTTAATGTTTTGTTTCTCCTTCTTTAGCCGCAGCCTCTAATCTAAAACTGTATCTTTGTTTGAAACAAAAGACAATTGTAATGCTGTTATAAATGTTTATAAATACATTCACCCTTTGAAATCTCTGTGAGATAAATCCAATCAAAATTCCATACTGGCCAATCATATTCGATGAATGCAATCACGTGCAAGTAACGCACGTAAAGGATAATTAATTGGAGTAAGGACAGGAAGAATTTAGATAAGTTTCTTCAAAAATTTGATTGCAACAGAAACTTTTAGTCACGTTGGCTCACCAGTTTAGATTTACAGCATCGTCTTACTTATCAAGTGGTTATTTGCTTTTCGTTCCAGATAAAGGGAGATCGACAAGCTCAATTAGAAACGGTTGAGTGCCAGCCGCAATTGCCAAGGCGAAGACACTTCAAGCCTGAGTGATCATCGATTCACCCAACTGACTTACGGACTGGAAAATCATGGCACATGCAGGTTAATTGACTTCTCGCTCCACTTACTACTCACAATAAGTTCGAGTTTGCTCAATATTTTAATAATAAATGAGTTGATTTACATTGCGCCTTCTGTCAATAACCAGGTGTAACTCAGAATTCAATCGAATTTATAGTTAGGCCAAATTAGCAACCAGCTACGCTCAGCCGTTTGTTGACTGTTTCTGCGCTTTCCAATTATCTGTTGGCAAATTAAATTGCACTTGCGTGGACTTTGAAAGCGGGAAATAGGGAACTGCTCCATCGCTGAAATGAAGCTTCTGCTTAGCAATTTTAGTGCTGCTAAGAAGATGAAAGGATGCTCGGAAAGCGGTTGTTGGTAGGTCGTCCATTTGTTGTTTGCAACATACGTTAGGCCGATAAAAAGGCGCGACTCAGCGGGTATCAATGAAAACACTGTAGTTTTATCTGTTATTCTAATGTTTTCAGAAAATTCAGAATTCACTAACAATTTTTTCTGTAATCTAATAAAAGTTAGATAGGCCAAATCATTCTAATTGTCATGGTTGCTTCGTAGAAGTGAAGAATTTTTTGAAACCCTTGAAATGTTTTCTAATTTTTTGAATTAATCCTTTCAGTCAAAGCTGTTTTCAGTATGGCAATAGATGGGATAGGAGACAGGGAATTTCTCCTCAGTTTGTTACCTTTCCAGGGACATAACGTGCATGCTGTGACAGGGGGAGGGGCATGATTAATTTCCTGATATAGCGAATATCGCGCATCTACCATACATGTCAGTATTCTGAGTATGGCCGTTTTTGACAAGATCTTGGATGTGCCTACAGCCCCACACTTCAGCTGCAGATGTGCAAAACTTACCTGAGAATCCCAGGTGCACCAGAACCATCAATTTTTCCAGATATAAATTGAATAACCACATTTCCAGATATATTGAGAAATTGAATATAGCTAGTTTTTAGGTGCACCCTCAATGGTGCCATGTCTCATCCTTGGTGCACTATGGTCATGCTCTGTGTACTGAATACTGTGGCTAGCAGGATGAAACATTCTAACTGAATTTTGTGGGTAAAGGCTAGGCTTTTTAAAATAAAGGCCATGCTATATTCCAGGTTTATGTTTGGGCTTAAAGCAGTGTTGATATTTATATTTATGCTCTTAGGTATTGAGAGAATTGTCCACTCCTCACTAAAGCTATTTTGTAGATAATGGGCTTCTGAAATTTATTTTAGATTCTCAGACACGTCTTCCTTCTCCTCTTACCTTTCTTTTTTTATCTTTGATGTTATGGATGTTTCACACTTTATTTTGATTGCATTTGAAAGTCAAATCAAAATCAGACCACTTTTTAATGAACACATATAATTGCTATGTCTCTGCTCCATGGAAACCAGTCAAGTCTTCAAAATATGGTATTATTACTCCATCTGTGAATGGTTTGAAGTCACTATTTTCAAAATCAATTATATGCAATCACTCACTGGAAGCAAAGAAGCAATAGAACCCCAATCAAACTGCTGGCTAATGTGCAGCTATCTTACAAATAGGGTATAATTTCTGAGTTCTAGATGCTATTCTGGCTGAGCACCATTAGGCTTTCAAACCTGAAATTTATTGTTCTATTTCACTTACCTTTAAGGTCCAAAACATTTATTTCCAAGTTCCAGTTCCAGAGTTGACTTTCTTTTCAATCTGAGTTAATTATCTGTTGTCCCAGGCAGAGTCTATGAAATTGATCATTTCATTTCAATTTAAATATTCTTAAGAAATTGAAAGGTCCAACAGAACCCAATTCAACAATTAATCAAGAAAAAAATTATCTGAAGGTGTACATTTTTTTTGTCTAACTTCAACAAATATTTTTTGTTTCTGCAAGTATTTAAAATATATTACCTGCTTTCCTTTAATATATTTGGTGTGTGTTAAATTTGTAATTTCATTTTTAGGTCATGGAGGAATCAACCAGCTTGGTGGATTATTTGTCAATGGGCGACCATTACCTGATCCAGTTAGAAGAAAAATAGTTGAGCTGGCACATCAAGGTGTTAGGCCATGTGACATATCTAGGCAACTTAGGGTTTCCCATGGATGCGTTAGTAAAATTTTAGGACGTTATTATGAGACAGGATCCATCAGGCCTGGTGTCATTGGAGGGAGTAAACCTAAAGTTGCAACTCCTCTAGTGGTCAACAAAATTGCAGATTACAAAATTGCAAACCCAACAATGTTTGCTTGGGAAATCAGAGACAGGCTGCTGGCAGATAATATTTGTTCCCAGGACAATGTTCCTAGTGTTAGTTCAATCAATAGAATTGTTAGAAACAAAATAAATTCTAGTAACATGTCACAGATGAGCCAAAATGAATTGGGACAGGAAATCAAAACAGAACACCAGCAAGCTGGTGTACCAGTTTTATTACCTGGTGGCTTTTCACAGTTTCCAGGAAGAGGAGGAGCTTACTCAATCAATGGTATTTTAGGGATTGCCATGGCCTCTCAGTCAGGCCATTCCATGGGAAGTGTATCAGAAAGTGGAGAAAGAAGAGAATTATCTAAGTCAGAACATCAAAATGGTTTTGCAGATGGTAAGCCCTACTCTTTTACAAAGAAGTAAATATTATTCCAGACAAGTAGCTTATTTTTGTAATTTTTGCTCAAGTGACAGACATAACCTTGGTCTCATTATAAATAACATATTTTTTCAGAGAAAAGGGGGGGCATGGGACATGATAATGAAAGTTACAAGTTATGATGCTACATTTTTGGAGATCAATCATACAGTATAATCTGGTTATAAGGTACTTTAAGGGACCAGCAGATTAAGTATGTTATCTCAGATGTAACTAAAAAACAACATTTCAACTTAATTTGTCTCAAAAGTCTGAAAAGCATTTCTGAATATCCAAATGTTGCCGACTCCAGCATCAATTTTGCTAAACATCTTAAATTTTTCGTCGGCACTAGACAAATCTGAAAACTTTAAAACTTATTGTGAAACCTGGATGGCCCTTGAATCAATCAAAGAAACAATAAAACGTTACCAAGCAAAAAACTTTACAAAAAATTGAAGATGTTGCGCAAAATTGATGCTGAAGTCAGCAACATTTGGATGATGGTCAGTGTCACTTATTCCTATGAGAGTTTGCAACTTGACAGTAATTCTGAATTAGTGATGCAACACAATGGACTTTTAACAAAAAAGACACACAAAGTATGTTGTATCTGATGGAATTTGTTTTAAAGATTTGAAGAAGAAGTATTCTATAACGAAAAGTACATTATAAATGAGTCTGTTATAAGGGGGGTATTTTCTTTATGGAGACCTTTTTCGGAAGTACATTTTAACGGAGTATGTTATAACAGGATTATAGCGTATAGTGAGTTATTCATGAAACATACTTAACTCACTCTTCAGGAGATTGTTGAACATATCCTGAAGGGTGAGTTATTCAGGAGACAGGCTTGTAGAGATAAAACATGTAGTTTTATTTTCTTCAACTTTTATATATATATATGCTTTATTACGCTCTACCTGCAAATGTATTGAGCACTGTGCTCCGGGAATATTAACAGAAAAATTTTTATATTTATACTTGTATTATATTAAATTTTTAGTGCAAATTGTAAATGTTGAGTCGATGGCTGCACAGCAAATCCAACTTGCGCAGCAGCAAAGTCAGCAACAACAGCAGCAACAACAGCAACAACAACAACAACAACAACAATCTCAACAACACCAGCAGTTGCAGCAGTCACAACAGCAGTCTGGTTTTGGACAGCACCAGTATCAAGTTTCCAATGTTCATATCACTCAAACTGGTCCCAGTACTAAAAGGCAGACTCGCAAGAACAGAGTGAATTTCACATCAGATCAGTTGGAAGTGCTTGAAAAGGCATTTGAAGAAACAGCTTACCCTGATGCCATCAAGCGAGAAGAGATTGCCAAGTTAGCAGACTTGCCTGAAACAAGAGTGCAAGTGAGTGCAAGGGCTTCATATATATGCTCAATGTTTATGTACCTGCTAATATAACCTTCCAAGAACTTGGAAGGCTGGGAAGGACAACCATTGGTGATTGTTATGAGAAACTTTTGTTGGCTTATTGTCATGATTGTATCCTCTTGTGAAAATCAGTCTTCTTATCACTTCGGAAATCATCAAAAAATTTCTGGATGGCAAATCATCTGCTTTGGAATGTATTAAAATTTTTTTATTACTTTGAAGAATTTCCGTTAAATTCAGGCCTGGCTGTTTGCCTCAGGGCCCTTCTGGATCGCTTGAGGAGGCAATTAATTGCCCCCCTCCCACCAATTTTCTCATCGAAATTTTAAGCTAAGTTTGACATAGAAATATCAAGCATCATATTGCAAGCATCAATGTTTTGTCAGAAATGTGATTTTTTCATGGTTTCCAGGCCCCTGTCTAATTGTATACAAATTTTTAAAAAATTTATTCGAAAATTTTTTCCATTTTAAAAGAATTCATCCACTTGTTAACTACATTTAAACACTGGAAGCAAATGCAAAATTGTCCCACCATGCACATGTTGGATCTGGCCTGACCCCTAGCAATAGCAGTCACATTTGGTTGTTTGATGAAACTAGAGAAAAAACCAGGCCTTTATGTCTTTACTAAGACTACCTCGCAGACAGAACAAAACATTATATCATTCAGCAGATCTCATAATTAAAACAGAACACAATATCACTAGGCAATTCAACTGTTGCCCATTTGGTTAATGTTCAAGGAGGAATGTTCATGTTGAAACCAAACCGTACAGACAGGCCTGTTAAATTAAATATTGTGTATATCTTGTTGTGTAAATATAAAAAATAATGTACTTATGTTTTGTTGTCTTGCTATTCAGGTTTGGTTTTCTAATCGAAGAGCAAAGATGAGAAAGCAAGAGAGCTCATCTAAAGATGATGAGAATATTTCCCATATGCGGTCAAAAACAGCCATTCATCAGCACACCAATTCTACTATAATTCCCCCAACCAGTCTTGCTTTCATGTCATCGTCATATGCGGTGCAAACTGGTATTGAATCAGAAAGTGCAGCTTATCCATCTCATGAACTTAAACCACATTTAACAGAACTAAGGCCAATAGCAGATTCAACACTGGGAAACATACAAAGTATCTTCATCCCATCTTCACAGCAGAATGGATATGAAATAATCTCAAACTCCTCTTTCTTGACACCAAGTCCTCAACCTAACCCAATTTTCACCATCGGAATATCTCAAAGCACATCTCCAAAAATGAATGAAAGTGAAAGTGAAGATACTGTGGTGAATATTAAGACTGAGACGCCACCAAACACTCCTGCTACTGAATCTACTCACATGTCTTTTTCAAGTAAGTTGGGTTCAGCTACAATTAGTACCATAAGAACTAATTTGATTGGCACTTCTGATTGTAAGAGGTTGATTATTATTGACGAAGCTAAGGTTTTAGATGCTCTTAAAGCAAATAATATTGAACAGCTTTTGACAGTTTGATATCTGACTTCTCCCTAGCAATTAGATTTATTTAGAGCAATTAAATGTTTTTATACCAACATTTTTAGTGTGACATTGAAAAAGTTCAGGGCACAGTTTTGTTATGCAATGTTTTGTAATGAATACATTTATGTACACATTGCAAGTCATTGTCACTTGAAAATATTCTTATGATCTGTTTGAAAATGCATATATTCACTATAAATAAAGTTATGCTAACTTCTGTGTTTTCACAAGTTGTATTGCAATGAAGTTA